>NC_060126.1:152085816-152386024 GCF_021461395.2 Schistocerca americana | reverse complement strand
ACATGAAAAAAGCTTAGAGATAAAATAAAAGATGGGGAGAACTTTGCTGAGTTCCCTGTAACTGGAGTCAAAATTAAAGGTGCCATTGTAAAAAGTAGTAAAGTGATTATCAGACATGTTCTATTGTTTTTCAAGATAAATGTTGTTTTTTTGTGCAGGAAATTTTAGTGATTAAGGATTTAAATGAAAGTTTAATACTGAGAATTAACTGGACAGTCAAGGCTAAAGTTGGTTTTAATTGGATGAGATAAAATTGTCATTTATTGATCCTAAAACGTGGATTTCTGGGAAGACAGACATAGTGATGATACATAACAGTAACAGCAATCAGAAAAGTAGGCAAAGGAACCTTATGACAGAGGATACTATGAGAAAGAGTAACTTGTATCAAAAAAGACAGGGGAAGCTGAAGCTTTCAGTATAGAGGATAAAGAGAAAAGAGAAATTTTTTATGGAAATATAATGATATCTTTGATGAGAGACAAGGTAAAGTAAAGAATAATCAATGTAAACTAAAGTTGAAACCTCATGACCAATATTTCATAAAGCTTTGGGGTGTACTGTTACCCACCAGTAATAGAAAAGCAATTGAAAGGGAGTTACAGAAAATTCAAAAGTGGAGGTTACTTGAAAGAAGTTGTAGCCAATATAATAACCTGTTGGTGGTAGTTTCTAAATGAGATGGTGAGATAAGATTCGTTCTGGATTCTAGATATTTGAACAAGAGCTTGGAGAGAGAGAGACTGATTGCCCAGAAAACATAGGTGAGTTACTAAATAAATTTGAGAATGTAGAATACATGACTAACCTTGACTTAGCTTCTGCTTTTCATCAAATGGAGTTCATATATGACTCTAAAAAGAAAACTACATTTTCATATAATGGTAAGTGTTTTCAGTATTGTATGGTTCCATTTGGTTTGAATGTTTCTGTAGTTGAATTTATTAGGGGGCTGGATTTTGTTCTCGGGAAGGAACTTTTAGCCAGATTTATTTATGTTGATGAGATTCTATTATCCACTAAGACCTGGAAAGATCATATGAATATTTTAAGGAAAACTGGAGAGAAACTGAGACAAGAAGATTTGACTTTGAAATTAGGGAAATGCAAATTTGCTGTGAAATGCCTTATCTTTCATGGCCACAGAATGATAGAGGAGGGAATTTCAAATGATAATGAGAAAATCAAATCCATAGCAAAATTTCCTAAGCCAAAGTCTATGAGTGCGCTAAAACTTTTCTTCGGTCTTGGCGGTTTCTATAGAAGGTATGTCAGTACTCAGGCTTTAAATATTCCTTACTTAAACAACCCATTGAAACAGAATACTATAGGGGAATGGAATTATGAGATAAAAGAACAGTTTAGTAAGAGTGAAATTCTACATAGACCAGATATTTTTTTGGCTTCTGTTTAATGGCTGAGAGCAGTGATTCATGCTAAGGTGTTTACTTGTTTCAGGTAAAGGTAGTAAATGGCGTTATAGAACATGATTCAGTTGCATTCTCAAGTAGAACTTCACAAGAACATGAGAAGAATTACATTATCACAGAAACGTATCTTTTAGCAATAGTTTGAGGATCAAGGAATTCAGCAGTTATTTATTTGGTCATTAAGTTAAAGTTTATTCAGATCAAAACGCCCTATGTTATATTCAGAAATGAAAAATGTGTCATAGGAGAAACATCATGTGGGTAGTTTATTTACCACAGTTTCTTTACACAGTGGAGTAAATTAAAGGAAAAGAGAATGTTATTGCTGATGCTTTGTGTAGATTACCAGTGGCAGCGAGGGGGCAGGTTTATCATGAACATGGAGAAGGAAACCAAGAGAGAAATTTCAAAATTATGTGTATGAAAGGATTGAAGGATGAGAAAGACATCACAAGAATGTGCAGTCAACTTAGGAGAAATAAATATCATGATGATCATTGGAAATTAGTTAAAAGTTACATGGATAAGAAAGGTTATTAGTAAATACAGCTATATTATCAAGTTTACAAAGGAATGTTATTCCATAGATACAGACTTAATAGTGACAGATGGAAAGTTTGTTGACCTGAACATTACATTGACGTAGTCAGTACACACATGAAAGCTTTGCTCACTGTGGTTCAGTGAAATGCACACAGAAAATTCAAGGAAGTGTCTACTTCCATAATATCACTAGGACAGCCAGGAAATGTATTGCCACCTGAGAGAGTCAAAGTTAATTATCTAACATGTAGAGGTTATTTGAAAAGTGTAATTTCTAACAAATGGATGGACCTAGTTGGTGCCAATCTATTTGGAAAATTGCCTAGAGCAAAAGGAGGCTACTGTTATCTATTTCTCATGGTAGACTTCTTTTCTAAATTTATTAAACTTTATCCTTTGAAGAAAGCTACTAGTAGAAAAATAGTAACCAAAATTACACAAGACTGCTTTCACACAATTGGTATTCCCAATGCTGTTCTTTCTGAAAATGGGAGCCAATTTACATCAAAAGTCTGGAAGGATTTTACCCACATAAAATACATACTTATTTCTGTTTATTCACCATTTTGTAATCCTACTGAGAGATATATGAGGGAGATAGGCTGTCTGTGCAGAACTTACTGTAGCAAAGATCACTCGGAATAGAAAGATTATATTGGTTGCTTTGAAGATGTAGTAAACAGTTCACAACATGCCACAACTGGTTTTCATCCATTGAATTTTTATATGATAAGAAACCTGCCTACATTATCAATCAATTAGTTGATGTCCCATCATAGAAGAATGTTTCTAGAGCTGAGGGAGAAGACGTAGTTAGCAAGAGGCCTTTACAGATCGTAATTACCCTCCCCACCTTGTACAAAAACAGATTTCCCATGACTTATCTTTCCAGTCACCCAACACCTCCCAAAGTCTTACTTTCTGGCCACATAGGAGCATTCCCCTCATGACTCAGTACCACCCAAGACTGGAGCAACTGAATTACATTCTCTGTCAGGGTTTCAACTACCTCTCGTTGTGGCCAAAAATGAGAAATGTCCTACCCAGTATCATTCCCACCTCTTCCACAGTGGCATTCCACTGGCCACCAAACCTACATAGTATCCTCATCCACCCATACACAACCCCTGCTCCCAACTCCTTGCCTCATTGCTCATATCCCTGTAATAGACCCGGATGCAAGACCGTCCCACACATCCTCCCATCACCATCTACTCCAGTCTGGTCACAAATATCACCTATCTCATCAAGGACAGGGCTACCTGTGAAACCAGTCATGTGATCTACAAGCTAAGCTGCAGTCACTGTGCTGCATTCGATGTGGGCATGACAACCGACAAGCTGGCTGTCCACATGAATGGCCACCAACAAATTGAGGCCAAGAAACAACTGGACCATCCTGTTGCTGAGCACACTGCCCAACACAACCTCCTTCATTTCAGTGATTGCATCACAGCCTGTGCCATCTGGATCCTTCCCACCAACACCAGGTTTTCTGAATTGCACAGGTGGGGACTCTCCCTGCAGTATATCCTATGTTCACGTAACCTTCATTAGTCATTGTCTTTACTCATCTACCCCCTTCCCGGTTCCCAGTTCAGCACTACACAGCCCTCATTCCACAAATGCACCCAGTCATTTTAGTCCTCTCCTTTTCCGCTAACCCCCCTCCCCCATCTTCCGTCTAACCTCTTGACTGCACCTAGCTGCCTTTCCTCTCCACCTCATCCCTGAACACTCCCGGCAGCACTTTACCCTCCCCCACCCCTACCCTGCTATCCCTCCCCCTTGCCACCCCAACCTCCTCCTTATTCCCACCCAGATGTCTCTCCCATAATGCGCTGCTTCCCACAATCTGGCTGCAACTGCCAGAGACTGTGGTCCTGTGTGTGAGAGTTTCATGTGTGTGTGTGTGTGTGTGTGTGATTGTGTGTGTGTGTGTGTGTGTGTTGTCTTTGACAAATGCCTTGGTGGCCGAAAGCTAACTTTCTGACAGTGTTTTTGTTGTGCCTTTCTGCGTCTGAGCATCTCCACTATGTCTGGAGCAGCAACTATCCTGTTCATTACAATGTTATATATACATATTTGCTTTTATGTTCTGTATTATTGCTTTTATATATATATATATATATATATATATATATATATATATATATATATATATATATATGTCTAAAAAGAAAGATGATGAAACTTACCAAACAAAAGCGCTGGCAGGTCGATAGACACACAAACAAACACAAACATACACACAAAATTCTAGCTTTCGCAACCAATGGTTGCCTCGTCAGGAAAGAGGGAAGGAGAAGGAAAGACAAAAGGATATGGGTTTTAAGGGAGAGGGTAAGGAGTCATTCCAATCCCGGGAGCGGAAAGACTTACCTTAGGGGGAAAAAAGGACAGGTATACACTCGCACACACACACATATGTGTGTGTGTGCGAGTGTATACCTGTCCTTTTTTCCCCCTAAGGTAAGTCTTTCCGCTCCCGGGATTGGAATGACTCCTTACCCTCTCCCTTAAAACCCATATCCTTTTGTCTTTCCTTCTCCTTCCCTCTTTCCTGACGAGGCAACCATTGGTTGCGAAAGCTAGAATTTTGTGTGTATGTTTGTGTTTGTTTGTGTGTCTATCGACCTGCCAGCGCTTTTGTTTGGTAAGTTTCATCATCTTTCTTTTTAGACATATTTTTCCCACGTGGAATGTTTCCCTCTATTATATTCATATATATATATATATATATATATATATATATATATATATATATATATATATATATATAAAAACAAAGATGATGTGACTTACCAAATGAAAGTGCTGGCAGGTCGACAGACACACAAACAAACACAAGCATACACACAAAATTCAAGCTTTCGCAACAAACTGTTGCCTCATCAGGAAAGAGGGAAGGAGAGGGAAAGACGAAAGGAAGTGGGTTTTAAGGGAGAGGGTAAGGAGTCATTCCAATCCCGGGAGCAGAAAGACTTACCTTAGGGGGAAAAAAGGACGGGTATACACTCGCACACACACACATATCCATCCACACATATACAGACACAAGCAGACATATTTAAATATACCGGTCTTTAAATATGTCTGCTTGTGTCTGTATATGTGTGGATGGATATGTGTGTGTGTGCGAGTGTATACCCGTCCTTTTTTCCCCCTAAGGTAAGTCTTTCCGCTCCCGGGATTGGAATGACTCCTTACCCTCTCCCTTAAAACCCACTTCCTTTCGTCTTTCCCTCTCCTTCCCTCTTTCCTGATGAGGCAACAGTTTGTTGCGAAAGCTTGAATTTTGTGTGTATGTTTGTGTTTGTTTGTGTGTCTGTCGACCTGCCAGCACTTTCATTTGGTAAGTCACATCATCTTTGTTTTTAGATATATATTTCCTACGTGGAATGTTTCCCTCTATTATAACCATATATATATATATATATATATATATATATATATATATATATATATATAAAAAAAAAATAGAGGGAAACATTCCACGTGGGAAAAATATATCTAAAAACAAAGATGATGAGACTTACCAAACAAAAGCGCTGGCAGGTCGATAGACACACAAACATACACACAAAATTCAAGCTTTCACAACCAACGGTTGCTTCGTCAGTAAAGAGGGAAGGAGAGGGAAAGACAAAAAGAAGTGGGTTTTAAGGGAGAGGGTAAGGAGTCATTCCAATCCCGTGGGTGGAAAGACTTACCTTAGGGGGAAAAAAGGACAGGTGTACACTCGCACACACACACACGTCCATCCACACATACACAGACACAAGCAGACACACTCAAAGGCAAAGAGTTTCAAACTCTTTGCCCTTGAACACGTCTGCCCCTGTCTGCACATGTGCGGATGGACACGTGTGTGTGTGTGTGTGGGTGTGCGAGTGCATACCCGTCCCTCCCCCCCCCCCCCCCCCCCCAAGGCAAGTCCCCCCACTCCCGGGACCGGAACGACTCCCCCCCCCTCCCCCCTCACAAAACCCACATCCCCTCGTCCCTCTCCCCCCCCTCCCTCCCCCCCGACGAAGAAACCGTTGGCCGCGAAAGCCCGAATCCCGTGTGTATGTATGTGTGTCCATCAACCCGCCAGCACCCCCGCCTGGCAAGTCACATCATCTTTGTTTTTAGATATATATTTTTCCCACGTGGAATGTTTCCCTATATATATATATATATATATATATATATATATATATATATATATATATATATATATATATATATATATAATTGCTGTTGTTGTGGTCTTCAGTCCTGAGACTGGTTTGATGCAGCTCTCCATGCTACTCTATCCTGTGCAAGATTCTTCATCTCCCAGTACCTACTGCAACCTACATCCTTCTGAATCTGCTTAGTGTATTCATCTCTTGGTCTCCCCCTATGATTTTTACCCTCCACGCTGCCCTCCAATACTAAATTGGTGATCCCTTGATGCCTCAGAACATGTCCTACCAACCGATCCCTTCTTCTGGTCAAGTTGTGCCACAAACTTCTCTTCTCCCCAATCCTATTCAATACTTCCTCATTAGTTATGTGATCTACCCATCTAATCTTCAGCATTCTTCTGTAGCACCACATCTCAAAAGCTTCTATTCTCTTCTTGTCCAAACTATTTACCGTCCATGTTTCAGTTCCATACATGGCTACACTCCATACAAATACTTTCAGAAATAACTTCCTGACACTTAAATCTATACTCGATGTTAACAAATTTCTCTTCTTCAGAAACGCTTTCCTTGCCATTGCCAGTCTACATTTTATATCCTCTCTACTTCGTCCATCATCAGTTATTTTGCTCCCCAAATAGCAAAACTCCTTTACTACTTTAAGTGTCTCATTTCCTAATCTAATACCCTCAGCATCACCCAACTTAACTCGACTACATTCCATTATCCTCGTTTTGCTTTTGTTGATGTTCATCTTATATCCTCCCTTCAAGACACCATCCATTCCGTTCAACTGCTCTTCCAAGTCCTTTGCTGTCTCTGACAGAATTACAATGTCATCGGCGAACCTCAGAGTTTTTATTTCTTCTCCATGGATTTTAATACCTACTCCAACTTTTTCTTTTGTTTCCTTTACTGCTTGCTCAATATACAGATTGAATAACATCGGGGGTAGGCTTAAACCCCCCTGTCTTACTCCCTTCCCAACCACTGCTTCCCTTTCATGTCCCTCAACTCTTATAACTGCCATCTGGTTTCTGTACAAATTGTAAATAGCCTTTCGCTCCCTGTATTTTACCCCTGCCACCTTTAGAATTTGAAAGAGAGTATTCCAGTCAACATTGTCAAAAGCTTTCTCTAAGTCTACAAATGCTAGAAACGTAGGTTTGCCTTTCCTTAATCTTTCTTCTAAGATAAGTCGTAAGGTCAGTATTGCCTCACATGTTCCAGTATTTCTACGGAATCCAAACTGATCTTCCCCGAGGTCGGCTTCTACTAGTTTTTCCATTCGTCTGTAAAGAATTCGTGTTAGTACTTTGCAGCTGTGGCTTATTAAACTGATTGTTCGGTAATTTTCACATCTGTCAACACCTGCTTTCTTTGGGATTGGAATTATTATATTCTTCTTGAAGTCTGAGGGTATTTTGCCTGTTTCATACATCTTGCTCACCAGATGGTAGAGTTTTGTCAGGACTGGCTCTCCCAAGGCCGTCAGTAGTTCCAATGGAATGTTGTCTACTCCGGGGGCCTTGTTTCGACTCAGGTCCTTCAGTGCTCTGTCAAACTCTTCACGCAGTATCGTATCTCCCATTTCATCTTCATCTACATCCTCTTCCATTTCCATAATATTGTCCTCAAGTGCATCGCCCTTGTATAGACCCTCTATATACTCCTTCCACCTTTCTGCCTTCCCTTCTTTGCTTAGAACTGGGTTTCCATCTGAGCTCTTGATGTTCATACATGTGGTTCTCTTATCCCCAAAGGTCTCTTTAATTTTCCTGTAGGCAGTATCTATCTTACCCCTAGTGAGATAAGCTTCTACATCCTTACATTTGGCCTCTAGCCATCCCTGCTTAGCCATTTTGCACTTCCTGTCGATCTCATTTTTGAGACGTTTGTATTCCTTTTTGCCTGCTTCATTTACTGCATTTTTATATTTTCTCCTTTCATCAATTAAATTCAATATTTCTTCTGTTGCCCAAGGATTTCTACTAACCCTCTTCTTTTTACCTACTTGATCATCTGCTGCCTTCACTACTTCATCCCTCAGAGCTACCCATTCTTCTTCTACTGTATTTCTTTCCCCCATTCCTTTCAATTGGTCCCTTATGCTCTCCCTGAAACTCTGTACAACCTCTGGTTCTTTCAGTTTATCCAGGTCCCATCTCCTTAAATTCCCACCTTTTTGCAGTTTCTTCAGTTTTAATCTACAGGTCATAACCAATAGATTGTGGTCAGAGTCCACATCTGCCCCTGGAAATGTCTTACAATTTAAAACCTGGTTCCTAAATCTCTGTCTTACCATTATATAATCTATCTGATACCTTTTAGTATCTCCAGGGTTCTTCCATGTATACAACCTTCTATCATGATTCTTAAACCAAGTGTTAGCTATGATTAAGTTGTGCTCTGTGCAAAATTCTATCAGGCGGCTTCCTCTTTCATTTATTAGCCCCAGTCCATATTCACCTACTACGTTTCCTTCTCTCCCTTTTCCTACACTCGAATTCCAGTCACCCATGACTATTAAATTTTCGTCTCCCTTCACTATCTGAATAATTTCTTTTATTTTATCATACATTTCTTCAATTTCTTCATCATCTGCAGAGCTAGTTGGCATATAAACTTGTACTACTGTAGTAGGTGTGGGCTTCGTATCTATCTTGGCCACAATAATGCGTTCACTATGCTGTTTGTAGTAGCTTACCCGCATTCCTATTTTCCTGTTCATTATTAAACCTACTCCTGCATTACCCCTATTTGACTTTGTGTTTATAACCCTGTAGTCACCTGACCAGAAGTCTTGTTCCTCCTGCCACCAAAATTCACTAATTCCCACAATATCTAACTTTAACCTATCCATTTCCCTTTTTAAATTTTCTAACCTACTTGCCCGATTAAGGGATCTGACATTCCACGCTCCAATCCGTAGAACGCCAGTTTTCTTTCTCCTGCTAACGACATCCTCTTGAGTAGTCCCCGCCCGGAGATCCAAATGGGGGACTATTTTACCTCTGGAATATTTTACCCAAGAGGACACCATCATCACTTAATCATACAGTAAAGCTGCATGCCCTCGGGAAAAATTACGGCCGTAGTTTCCCCTTGCTTTCAGCCATTCGCAGTACCAGCACAGCAAGGCCGTTTTGGTTATTGTTACAAGGCCAGATCAGTCGATCATCCAGACTGTTGCCCTTGCAACTACTGAAAAGGCTGCTGCCCCTCTTCAGGAACCACACGTTTGTCTGGCCTCTCAACAGACACCCCTCCGTTGTGGTTGTACATGCGGTACGGCTATCTGTATCGCTGAGGCACGCAAGCCTCCCCACCAACGGCAAGGTCCATGGTTCATGTAAGGAGGATAGATGAATTAATAGAGGGAAACATTCCACATGGGAAAAATATACCTAAAAACAAAGATGATGTGACTTACCAAACGAAAGTGCTGGCACGTCGATAGACACACAAACAAACACAAACATACACACAAAATTCAAGCTTTCGCAACAAACTGTTCCCTCATCAGGAAAGAGGGAAGGAGAGGGAAAGACGAAAGGATGTGTGTTTTAAGGGAGAGGGTAAGGAGTCATTCCAATCCCGGGAGCGGAAAGACTTACCTTAGGGGGAAAAAAGGACAGGTATACACTCGCACACACGCACATATCCATCCACACATACAGACACAAGCAGACATATATATATATATAATGGAAGGAAACATTCCACGTGGGAAAAATTATATATAAAAACAAAGATGAGGTGACTTACCGAACAAAGGCGCTGGCAGGTCGATACACACACAAACAAACACAAACATACACACAAAATTCAAGCTTTCGCAACAAACTGTTGCCTCATCAGGAAAGAGGGAAGGAGAGGGGAAAGGCATGTTTGCGGAGGGAATGTAAATAAAACTTAATGGGGTCATTGTGGGGGTGTTGTGAGGGTGACATGGTATTAGAAGGTGGAAAGTGTAACATGAGGTGAAATGAAAATGAAAATAAAAATATATGGGGAGAGATAAAGGTGAACCGGAAAGAAACTGGAGATCTGGAATGAAAAAAGGCGAAAAGGTGTTGGTTACAGCTGGGCTATGTTGGACTTGGGTTGGTAGACAACGATGTGCATAAAGGTTAGGTGGTTGTGTTGCCGCCAAAACACGTTAAAGGACGGAGAAATTCGGGAAAATTTCGAAAAAACTGCGTGTAGTATATAAAAAGGAGTGGTATTGTGGTGGCAGATTATGAAAATGAGGCTAACAATTGTCTGACGAAGAAATAATGGCGTTAAAACCTGTGGGAAGCGGCTACAAATGATCAGTGATGTGGGAAAAACGGAAATGGAAATAAAGCGAAAGTTGTTAGAACTGGCCGAAATGGTTGTTTAAAAGGTGAAAGGAGCTGTTTGTGAACTAGAAACGGTGGATATTATAGCGGCGGTAGTGCTGAAAGCGGCAAAAAAAAAAAAAAAAAAAAAAAAAAAAAAAAAAAAAAAAAAAAAAAAAAAAAAAAAAAAAATTTTGGTTATGGTTTGGAAGTGGGTTACGTATTATTGAGTATATATATAGGCAGGATAAAATAGTATACCAGATTACGGTAAAAAGGAGAAGGTGAATACAAAGTGAAACTACTGGCAAAAACAGAAAGAGGAAAATAAGACGACAGAAAAGATTTCGAAATGCAACAGTGACATTTTTTTGGTTATGGTTTGGAAGTGGGTTACGTATTATTGAGTATATATATAGGCAGGATAAAATAGTATACCAGATTACGGTAAAAAGGAGAAGGTGAATACTAAGTGAAACTACTGGCAAAAACAGAAAGAGGAAAATAAGACGACAGAAAAGATTTCGAAATGCAACAGTGACAATAACAAACGTAATTGTTGGATTCAAATTAATGATATCAATATAATGGAAATGGGGTCATTGTGGGGGTGTTGTGAGGGTGACATGGATATATATATATATATATATATATATATATATATATATATATATATATATATATGATGAGACTTACCAAACAAAAGCACTGGCAGGTCGACAGACACACAAACAAACACAAACACACACACAAAATTCAAGCCCTCGCAACAAATAGCCGTCCCATCAGGAAAGAGGGAAGGAGAGAGAAAGACGAAAGGATGCGGGCTTCAAGGGAGAGGGCAAGGAGCCACCCCAATCCCGGGAGCAGAAAGATCCACCCCAGGGGGAAAAAAGGACAGGTACACACTCGTGCACACACACACACATCCATCCGCACACACACAGACACAAGCAGACATTTGTAAAGGCAAAGATTTTGGGCAGAGATGTCAGTCGAGGCGGAAGTAAAGAGGCAAAGATGTTGTTGAAAGACAGGTGAGGTATGAGCAGCGGCAACTTGAAATTAGCGGAGGTTGAGGCCTGGCAGATAACGAGAAGAGAGGATATACTGAAGGGCAAGTTCCCATCTCCGGAGTTCTGACAGGTTGGTGTTAGTGGGAAGTATCCAGATAACCCGGGCGGTGTAACACTGTGCCAAGATGTGCTGGCCGTGCACCAAGGCATGTTTAGCCACAGGGTGATCCTCATTACCAACAAACACTGTCTGCCTGTGTCCATTCATGTGAATGGACAGTTTGTTCCTGGTCATTCCCACATAGAAAGCTTCACAGTGTAGGCAGGTCAGTTGGTAAATCACGTGGGTGCTTTCACACGTGGCTCTGTCTTTGATCGTGTACACCTTCCGGGTTACAGGACTGGAGTAGGTGGCGGTGGGAGGGTGCATTGCACAGGTTTTACTCCGGGGGCGGTTATAAGGGTAGGAGCCAGAGGGTAAGGAAGGTGGTTTGCGGATTTGGGGATTACCAAACGAAAGTGCTGGCAGGTCGATGGACACACGGGCAAACGCGGGCATACACATGAAATTCAAGCTTTCGCAACAGACTGTTGCTTCATCAGGAAGGAGGAAGGGAGGGAGGGAGAGGGAGGGGGTGGGATGTGGGTTTTGGGGGAGAGGATGGGGAGTCGTTCCATTCCCGGGAGCGGAGGGACTTGCCTTGGGGGGAGTAAGGGGGTATGCACTCGCACGCACGCGCATGTCTATCCGCACGCTCACAGACACAAGCAGACATTTTCATAATGTCTGCTTGTGTCTGTGTATGTGCGGATGGATATATGTGTGTGTGCGAGTGTATACCCCTTTTTTCCCCCTAAGGTAAGTCTTTCCGCTCCTGGGATTGGAATGACTCCTTACCCTCTCCCTTAAAACCCACATCCTTTCGTCTTTCCCTCTCCTTCCCTCTTTCCTGATGAGGCAACAGTTTGTTGCGAAAGCTTGAATTTTGTGTGTATGTATGTGTTTGTTTGTGTTTCTATCAACCTGCCAGCGCTTTTGTATGGTAAGTCACATCATCTTTGTTTATATGAATTTAATATTTATAAAATGATTTTTCATTGCTGGACACATGAAGCATGCATCAAAGTTACTGTGCATATACACAGGGGTTTTAATTGGGTTTAGGTACTTTATTTAATGAATACAGTTTTACCATCATCGTTGTCGGCTGATACTCATATCTGAGTTTTCATTTCTCTCCTGAAATTTCCTTTGTCATGGATCAGGCGTGGAAGTGTTGTTGATGGCTTAGCAATCCAATCCTAGCGTGGAACAGGCGGCCACAGACATTACAGCTGATGGAAGGTGGAGGACGTGGCTGAGCCTGGAGGAGTTTACGTCTCTGGCGTTTGTCATTCTCCATTCTTCGACGTTCCAGCTCAAAGTTTTGAAGAGCATTTGAGGTAACTGTGCACCAGCGACTTCGATCTTCTGCTATTGTGGACCAGTTACTTGGATTGATGTTCACGTTTTTCAGATTGTTCTTGTACTCATCCTTATAACGTTTGAGAGTGGCACCTCGTGGCCTTTCACCTGTGCTCCCTTCGCTGTACAGCATTTGGCGTGGAAGTCTGACTTTTTCATCCGCTGGACATGTCTGACCCATCTGAGTTGATGCCCAATGATAAGAGCTTCCATACTATACATTTTTTCTTTCTCAAGAACAGCCGTGTTGGATATGAAGTCATCCCATTTCAGGTTCATGATATATCTTAGCTTCTGTTGCTTGAAGCGTTCTAGTTTCTTCAGATCACAGCAATATAATGTCCAGGTTTTGCAACCATATAGCAGAGTGGAAATGACTACAGCTTTGTACACCATCAGTTTGGTGTACAGTGTTAGGTCTTTATTCAAGAAGACATACTTTGTAAGATGTCCAAATGCTACATGGGCAGCACATAATCTATGCTCCACATCTTTTGCAGATGAGCAGTTAGATGACAGTATGCTTCCTAGGTGGAGGAAATGGTCCACTTGTTCCAAGGGTGTATCATAAATGGATATGCTGAAATCAGGAACGGGGGAGCCAGGAGTTGGCTGCACCATCACCTTTGTCTTTCGAATACTGATGGAGAGACCAAATTGTTCATACGCCCTGCTGAAGGAATCAACTGACAGCTGCAACTCTGCAGGTGAATGAGCTGGAGAAGCATTGTCATCAGCATACTGCAGCTCTGTCACACGAGCGGTACTGGTGAACCTTTTTGAATGGAGTCTTGACTGGTTGAATAATCCTCCATCGAACCTGTACTTTAGTTCTATTCCTGCATTGTTTATGGATATCGTGTAAAGCATAGCTGCCAGGTACAATGCAAATAATGTTGGTGCAAGAATGCATCCTCGTTTAAGCTCAGGTGTTATTGGGAATTCACCGGTTGTTTCATTCTGGCAGAGGACCTGTCGAGTCATATCATTGTGGAGAGCTTCAATCAAGTCAACAAAATGTTCAGGGCAGCTGAAGCATTTTAAGACCATCCACATGGCTTCTCTGGGAACTGTATCAAAGGCCTTTTCTAGATCGTAGAAAACAAGTAGTAAAGGTTTTTGCTGTTCTCTGCATTTCTCCTGTAGTTGTCATGCACAGAAAATCATGTCAATTGTCCCTCTTGAAGGTTGAAACCCGTATTGAGACTCAGGTAGTATAGTCTCTGAAAGTGTCTGGAGGCGATTTAAAAGGATTCTTGCAAAAATTTTGCCAGTAACAGAGAGTAGAGATATTCCTCGATAGTTACCACAGACACTTCTGTCACCCTTCTTGAAGATGGTGACAATTGTGGAGTTCTTCAAGTCAGCTGGTACCTTGTGGGTTTCCCACATTAATAGAATGAGTGAGAAGAGTCTAGTTTTTAGAGGCAAGCCGCCACTCTCAATAAGCTCCATCGGGATGCTGTCAGGTCGAGGAGCCTTCCCAGGTTTCACACTCTTGAGTGCCATGCAAAATTCTTGAAAAGTTGGAGGATCAGCCATCCAGGGTTGTGAAGGGTACTGTGGGACATTTGTGATAAAATCTCCAGTGGCAATAGAAGGGCAGTTTAACAGTGAGCTGAAGTGCTCTTTCCAATGATTTAAGATGTCCTGACTTTCAGTAAGAATGGTGGAGTTGTCAGCAGCATTCAGTATTCCTGATGAGGAGCGGATAGGTCCATACAGCTCTTTAATACCAGCGTAGAAGCCATGCAGGTTCCTTGCATCGGAAAGATTTTGGAGTTCTGTGGCTTTCTGTTGCCACCATTTGTTCTTGATTGCTCGTATTTCACTTTGACATTTCTGGTTGATTTCTTGAAAGTGTGCTTTCTTTTCTGCGCAGGACAGATCTTGAGCAAGGGATAGGTAAGCATCCCGCTTTGCATTGATGATGGCTTGGAATTCTCTATGGCTGTCATCAAACCAGTCACTTCTTTTCCGTGCACTAAAACCAACAACATTCTCAGCAGTTTCTTTGATTATGTTCTTTAATGTTGTCCGTTCCTGTTCGACATCATCTGTGGTTGCTGGATCTTCGTTAAGTTGTTCAGACATGTTAAGTTGTTCAGACAGTATGTCTTGGAAGTGTGAGCAAACGTTTTTGTTGTTCAAGTTGCTTATGTTGAATTTTCTGCATGGGGGGTTTGAAAAGTGCGAGTGGCTTGCAATACTTTGGTACTCTCGAATGGCTGACTAAAAGTCTATGGTCAGTCCAGCATTCATCAACGTTTAGTGCTGCCTTTGTGATGAGAATGTCTTTCTTGTCATGCTGTTGAGTAATAACATAGTCTCTAAGATGCCAATGTTTGGAACGTGGGTGCACCCATGTGGTCTTATAGCAGTTAGGCAAGCGGGATTGGGTATTGGAGATGAAAAGCTTGTGCTCAGCACATAGACCAAGAAGTGACAACCCATTTGCATTGCAGTTTCTGAACCCTTGTTTACCCATGACATCTCTCCAAAAACAGTTGTCCCTTCCCACTCTGGCATTGAAATCACCAAGTAAAATTAATTTATCTTTAATGGGTATCTTAGAGAAAGTACTATTTAGTTGGTGGTAGAACTGATTCTTTGTGTCTTCATCACTGTCTAAAGTAGGAGCATATGTGGAGACGAAGGTGATGAAACTGTCTGAACCAATGGGTACTCTAAGAGTCATCAGTTTTTCATTAATTGATACAGGTGTAAGTCAAAGATCTTTCACTATTTTCGTTTTTATGGCAAATCCTGCACTATGGATGTGTGGTTCCCCTGCATCCTTTCCCTTCCAGAAGATGGTGTACCCTGAACGTACCTCACTAATGTGCCCCTCACCTGAGAGTCTTGTCTCACTCAAGGCAGCTATGTCTATATCTAGCTGGGCTAATTCTTGGGTGATAAGAGCGGTCACTCCTTATACTGCGGACGTAAACAAAAGAAGAATGAAATGAATAGGGACATGGAATGTCAGCACACTCCTGGACATGAACAATTACAGGCCAGAGAGAAGAACAGTTTTACCATTTACATATGAAATGTGCACTAGCACAACTGGTATGAAAACTGCTGATTTATGTTACTTACTTTGTATGTACTCATAGAACTGTCACTTGTCTTATGTGACTGTACACATTGAGGGAACTTTTGTTTGATACACATTTACCTACACATAATATGTGACTGAGATATGATCTACTGAGGTCATTCTAAAAGGAATATGCACTGATGATTTGATTTGCTACACATTGGAAAAAGGGAACTGATATTTTACTTGAAATGGCCTATCATAGGAAGACAGAGAACTTGCGCTGATATGCTCTGTGTTAAAAGAAAAGATGTATATAGATGTAAATGATCTATGTTGGGAAAATATTAATAGTTTATTGTCTGTTCTTTTAGCAAACAGGAAGATACTTGTGACTGATTGTGTGAGATGATATACTGGTAATGATCTATGGTACTATCACCATGCCTTATGCATTGTACTCTACTGTTTCACCCTACTGACAGCTTCTAGAGGATGTATTGTTTGTTTGTTTATTTATTTACATTTTTTTACATGTAGACTATGAAGCTGATGTCTTTTTCAAATTTATTTATTTATTTATTTATTTATTTATGAGTTGAATACTATACATTGCACTTACATACAAGCCTTTGTCAAACCAGGAGCAGGCATTGCAGAAGTGACAAAAACAGTGGTAAAATCGTGTGAAAACCTTAACCCAAAAGACTGTGTCGTAATTTTTGCAGGTGCGAATGATGTTGCCAGAGATAAAGGTAGTGAACTCATCACTGTTCTTGAAAGTGTGCTACCCAAATTAGGCAACACAAATGTAGCTGTTGTAAATCAACCACACAGATACGACCTTCCTCCTTGGTCATGTGTAAATAAGTTAATAGAAAGAGTAAACAAAGAGATAGATACTGTATGCAAAAAGTTTCTCTACGTGAACTTAATAAATGTAAGCACGTTAGACAGGTCCATGCACACCAGCCATGGCCTTCATTTAAATCACATTGGGAAACAATTTTTGGTTGAAGAAATCTGTCATCTAGCAAATTGGAATCACAATAGGCCTAATATAGAAGCAGTCCAAAGTACTTTGGACAAATGGGTCATAAAGAAAGATGCAATGTCTTATAAAAAGGGTGAAAGGCATTTTTTAGGGAAGTAGACTGTATCACAAATAAATGTGATGCAGAATTAAATTGCAAATATAGACTGAAGATTGTACACCAGAATGTACAGTCATTAACAAACAAAGTTGATGAAATAAATATACTCCTCAATAGTGAATGGAAAGATGTTTCAGTGTTATGTTTTTGTGAGCATTGGTTACAAAATGAGTATTTTCAGTACTTAAAAATATTACATTTTAACCTTGCAAACTGCTTTTGTAGAATGGAATCAAAACATGGGGGAACTTGTATATATGTAAAAGAAAATGTAGATTATAAGAGTATAACATCTGTTTGCAAACTTGGTTGTGAAAGAGACTTTGAAATCTCAGCTGTAGAGTTAATGTCTGAAAACACTATTATTTTATGTGTGTATAGATCTCCTGTTAGCAACATAAGTGTTTTTTTCAAAAAATTGGACCTTGCTTTAGGCAAACTTAAGACAAATGGGAAAACAGTGGTACTATGTGGTGATTTTAATATTGACTTTCTGAGCCATAGCCCTCACAGGGAAACGTTTTTAAATATTATAAAAGCCTACAATCTTTGTCTTACTGTTAGCTCTCCAACACATGTAACTAAAACTAGTGTCACTCTCCTTGATCAGGTATGTGTAAACGTGGACAAGTGTACATCAGAAAACTTTGATACCGGCTATAGTGACCACCTTTCACAATTACTGACCATACCTGTAAATCACACTTCGACCAGTATAGAAAATGTTATCCATAAAAGGATTTATAGTGGGAAAAATATTGAATGCTTCCAGTACCTAATCAGTGAACAATCTTGGAGAGAAGTATATGATACCTCTAATACTAACGAAAAGATGGAACATTTTTTGAACATATTCAAGCATAACTTTGACATAGCTTTTCCACAAAGGAAAGTTATTTCCAAGAGCACAGATAGATTCAGAAACTGGATTACATCAGGCATCAGAGTATCTTGTAAAAGGAAGCGGGAACTTTTTCTGCAGTCAAAAACTAACAGCAGTCCAGAATTTATTAATTATTTCAAAAAATACAAGCTAGTTTTGAAACGCATCATAAAGGAGGCAAAAATTAAGGAAAACGACAAATATATTATGAAGTCATCCAATAAAACTAAGTCCATGTGGAAAGCTGTGCAGGATCTTACTGGGAAGAAGACAACTCACAAAAATATTGTGATATCACATGATGGCAATAATGTCACTGACCCTAGGGAAGTTGCAAATAGTTTCAATTCTTACTATGCAACTGTTTCTGGGAAATTAGTGAAGGAAAAATTTGGAAATCCACCTAATACAACATGGAAAGAACTTTCATCTATTGAAATAAATAATATATCCATGTTCCTCAGTCCAGTAAGCCCAACAGAGCTCCTAAATACCATTAATTCACTGAAGAGTAAGTACTCAACTGGTATTGATGATATTCCAGATTATATTATAAAAATAACAGCAAGACAAATACTTTCACCTTTATTGGACATATGCAATTCATCCTTATCATGTGGTGTCTTCCCTCAGCAACTGAAAATGTCAAAAGTAATACCCCTATATAAAAAAGGTGATCATCAATGTATGGGTAACTATAGGCCTGTGTCTCTATTGTCAGGGTTTTCGAAAATTATTGAAAAAGTGTTCCTTTCAAAACTAATTACATTCTTCGACAAGAATAATATTATTTCTGGGTGTCAACATGGCTTCAGACCACAGAGATTAATTGAAACTGCCACTTTCAATCTGATAAACCATGTCGTAAATGCAGTAGACAACCACAGAAATATCTCAGGTTTATTCTTGGACCTAACAAAAGCTTTTGATGTGATTGATCATTCTATACTCCTGAGGAAACTCGAATGGTATGGTGTAAGAGGTGTGCCAAATCAGTGGATCAAATCATATTTGGAATATCGTTCTCAGGTAACTGAAATTAAGTACACAGAAGGAAATGAACTCCAGGTACACGTTTCAGAACCATGTGGACTAACTCATGGTGTTCCACAGGGCTCCATTTTAGGTCCCTTTCTTTTTTTGGTCTACATTAATGATTTCCCATCTCACGTTAGGGATTCTGAACCAGTACTGTTTGCAGATGACACCAGTCTATTGATTGAAGGGAATAATGAAGAAAATCTTACTGCATCTGCAAAAGATATTACAAAAGGAGTGTCTGAATGGTTTACCAGAAACAGGCTAATAGTTAATCCCCAAAAAACTGTACTAATGAATTTCCACACTGATCAAAATAAAAATCCGGCACAACCTGTAATATGTATGGATAACCAAAACATTAGTTCTGTCAATGAAACTAAATTTCTCGGGATTCATATCCAGGAAAATCTTAAATGGAACACTCATATCACAGCCCTAAATTCAAAACTAGCAAAAATGAGCTATGTGGTAAGAATTCTCTGCAACAGTACTAGTGCAGAAACAGTTAGGGCTGTATACTTTGCTCGTGTACATTCAATACTGAAGTACGGTATCATTTTCTGGGGAAATGTACATCAGGCCATAACAGTTTTCAGGAAACAAAAGGCAATTATAAGAATAATGAAACAAGTGAGCAGCAGAAAATCATGCAAACCTTTCTTTAAAGATCTAAAGATCCTACCCCTTCCCTGCATTTATATACTGGAAATAGTCACGCATGTCAAAAAAAGCATACTGAGAAAAGAAAACCTTTTTCCTCAAAACAAAAGTGTCCATGATTACAGTACCAGGTCAGACAGTGACATACACGTCAATCATTGTAACACCACATTATGCCAAAAAGGTGTATATCATGCAGGAACAAAACTTTACAACAGATTACCAAGACATATAAAATCTCTTACTGAACTACAAAGCTTTAAAAAGTCTGTGACATCCTACCTTCTGGAAAACTGCTACTATTCAGTCTCACAGTATCTTATGCAAGAAAAAATGTAATTTGTATCTTTAATTGTAGAAGTAAGTTATAAATATACAGTATTTCAAAAATTTGTAATTATTAACTGTATAGATCCAATTTGTCATAAAAATTTATAAAATTTATGTTTGATATTTGAAAATCCAATAGCCAAAAAATGTTTTCTGTCCAATATCCTGTGTACAATATATGTACTTAAAAAGAGATTTATATGGACAAATAAATAAATAAATAAATAAATAAACATTTGTCTTAGTATTCTAATTATATTATGTGTTACAAGAGAGGGCAAGTAGATTAGAATTCACTGAGTAAATATAAACATTTATTTACCAAGAAGGCTTTTAACTTCCTTTGTAACAGCTTTGGTTCACAAGTTTTCAAAGCTTGTGGCAGCTTGTTGAACCATATCTGCCCATTAATGTAAGGACTATTGTCAGTTATTTTTAATTTTGTCCTCTACCTGAAGTAGTTCCATTTACTTCTAGTATCATAATTATGTGTATCAATGCACTTATTTAGTTTATTTTTACTACTCATAAAAATATAATAAGTTTATACAAATACAAGGAATATACTGTTAGATATTTATGTTGGACAAACATTTCATGACAGGACTCTGGACTTTAGTCTGTGCATTAACCTAATGGCTCTTTTCTGTAACACTAATAATCTGTTCAGGTGCCAGTTTGCCACACAGCCTCACAGTTCAATATCATAATTAAGTAATGAATAAACTGTTCCATAGTAAATAATTTTTAGTGTTTGGATTGGCACTATTTTTGCCAACTGACTCATAAGATGCAAGCTACTGCTGATTTTCTCACACACAGAAGTAATGTGGTTTACCCAATGGAGATTTTTTTGCAGGTGGACACCAAGAAATTTAATGTTATCTGTTTCTGCTGATGCAATAGCACAAATATTGTTTATTTCAGCCTCATGAGAATCAGTTGTTTGAAATGTTAGTAGCTGGGGTTTACTGATTGTAATTACTGTCATATGTATGATTGCATAGGTTATTGTACTTAGTTAACTGTTTTGTGGATTATCATATCTGGCAGCATGCCCGTGAAGAGCATGATCATAAACAAGTTTTCTGGATTGTTTGCAAAAGTTTTGTCCAACCTGTGATTGTGAAATACTTTTGGGGATGGGGGTGGGGCGGGGGTGGAGGGTGGGGGTTGTATTGAAGGAAGTCTTGAAATTGTAACAGTCAATTTTTCATAAGATTTTGAAGCTAATTTGGATTGCTTGATAAACTGTTAAGTCAGTAGGTAGGACCCGTATATACAATTTTCCCTGTAGTGCTCTGGAATCCGATTTTCAACAATTTCAGGGCAAAGTATTTGCTGTTATTACATCCATCCATTGAAAAGAACATGTATCATCAATTCATTTGGATGTAGTTAGGCCTTTTCATTTACAAACAACTGAATAATGAAGGAAGTGCCAAGTATACTGTATTTTATAATGTCAGAAATCTGTAACAAGTCTGTCTGTCATTCTGTCAACTTGCTATATTATTGTTTGACTAACAGTACCTAATTACTGTAATTCACAATACAAAGCTAAATAAAAATGTAAATAAAGTCTTTACTTAGGCTACTGGATTATATACTGATTTCATCTACACTAAAAAATAATGTACTCATATTTGAAACAGAAAACATGGTACAAATACTTGGGAAATGTAGTTTCAGTGCAATTAACAAAAATGTAATCACCATTGTTTACTTGAATCATTTCACTTATTTTTCCATGAAAACAACACAAATGTGTTTGGCTTTGTATCCTATTTTATGTGCTCGTATTTCAATTGTAATCTCCAAATGATAACATTTTTTATTTTTATTTTGAGCATCTTATGTGATAGTAATTTATGAAATTACTATATGCAACACTGTTTGAATTGTTTGTGGGAGCACATGAGAACCACAAGAAACTGTGTGAGGGAGCCAGTACAATGTGAGATTTTTATCACAGCTGCAGCAGAGCAACAAAAAGGGGGCAAGTTCACACTAACATATTTTTTAAAAATCTGAATTGCACCTGTCCAACTTCAAGATTAACATTTGTGAAGATCTTTTCTTTGATTTACTTTTCTCTGACAGTTATTATCCCCAGCAAGGTGGTTGCACTACAGTCTTGTGAGATTGGTTTAAACAGGAGAATGGCATCACTCAGTGGTATGTTTTCAGCCTTACAGTCTTTGCTTTTGCCATCAATAACATTATGTCTTCTGCTAGGAGATGAGAGCAGTGTTGATCATACACATATTATTTTGTTCGTCTTCACCCCAGTGTGTCTATTGCAGATGACTAATGAAATTTGAAGTAGTGGACACAATGCACAAGCATTTAATTCTTAACTAAAAGACTGGTGTGTGTCCATTTCAGTCATCCACAACACATTTTCCATTAACTTACTCTGCAACTGAGGGACATCATCCTGAATGTGAAAGATTTAGTGTGGCCCATAGTCTTCTGTTTGATTATAAACTAACATGACTATCCCATGTTCATAAAGTCACCCTATCTCTTGAAGTTCTAACACCACAGATTATGGGGAACAGATAGAGTGGTTCTGCTCTACTTTTATAAGGCCTCCATGTAGTCCCAATTGAATTATGAGTATCAAGCATACAGACAGCAATAGCTATGGATCTGAAAATCATACAGGCTATGCACCATGAGAGGACAAGACTGGTCACAGGTGCAATTTGGAACTTTTGCAGAAGCTCACATTCAAGAGTACTTCACACATTAATGACATTTTGTGTGAAACACATTCTGCCGATGCGTGGAGCCAGCTGTCATTCATGATTCTCAAGGGACTCAAGGTTATCTGCAAAAATGCAGTATGAAATGTAGTTGCCATGTGACTCTTAGAATTTCAAATTGACTTAGCCACACTGTTTATTGATTGTTGCTGCCTTATGCATTTTGTTTATACATAATTTTTGAAGGCTAAATGGAAAACATACATGTAGTAACATTAGCAAAACAAATGGTTGCATTGAATCTACAATAGAACTGAAACATCTGTGGAAAAATCTTACCATATATAAAAGCTTTCGTATTTAAATTCTCTACATATACTAATCATATGGGTACATAGTACCTTGATATCTTTCATGAGCTACAGACAGATGCAATATAATTCCTTTTGCTGTGTGTGTTCTTAAGTCAAGTTGGCACCAAAAAGGCATTCAGGTAGCAACATGTCTACCATTTACATGTAGTAATTTTATACACATGTAAAATAAATTACATAAACATTAATCCTGAACTAAGAGTAAAACTAATAAACTATCAAACACATTTCTTTACACAGTGAATTAAGTACATATATGCAATACTTAATACCAAACAATGGAACGTCCAGGATGAAACTAACAATATTATGACTCAGCATATAGCAGATATGCTGAGTTGCAGATTGCATGACAAAGGGACTGTCACACAGTAAGCTTTCGGCCATTGAGGTCTTCATCAAAAATAAAAAACAGGCACACGCACACACTCATGCAAACACAAATGACACACACATGATCACAGTCTGGCTTCAACTGTCAGAGACTGTGGTCAAGTGTGTGTGAGATGTGTTTGCATGTGTATGTGTGTAATAATAATAATAATAATAATAATAATATTTATTCAACATTGAATAATCAAATACAATCCCTAGAAATAATACAGTTTCAGGAAAGCATACAGGTTATTTTTCTGAATACGTCAGGTTATAAATTACATACTAAGAATTTGTTTGTATTAATAAATTTTACATTTTGATGCATTTTACATTTGGTAGTATACAATCACAATATTACAAACATTATTGTTATCAACATTATGTTAGTTGTAGGTTACTTAAAATATGAGCTTGACACACTTATGAAGCACTTTTCATATAGATATAATACTCGTCTAGGGAATAAAATGGGCTTTCAATTAGAATTCTTTTTAGTTGATATTTTAATTTTTTTAAGTAGGAAGGGCTGTGAGACTTTTTCGTGGGACATTGGCTAGCTTCAACCCAGCATGAAGTGCATTTTGTTTTCATACAAAGCTGTTCTATAGCTATTTACATGGTATCTGAACTTTTGCTTGTATCGTACTGGTGCAGGTCACAGTTGAAATTTGGATTTATTGTTTTATGAGCAATGTAAGTTTCAATATGTATACACCTATAATAATGAGCACACCTAATTTTGGGAACAGATTCCAACATGATTCTCTAGGTTTGGCACCACATATAATTCTGATAACTTTTTTCTGGAATATTAATAATGTGATTAGGTTGGCTTGAATTGTTGCACTCCATATTTCTGTGGCATAGTTTAAATTTGATGAGAATAGGGCATGATGAGCAGTTTTTAGTACACCCATATCCTTACAATATTTGCTAATCATATTTATAGCAAATACATTCTTCGACAGCTTACAGGCTAAGGAATCAGTGAGCATGTACCATTTGAGGCTGTCCTGGATTGTAATTCCCGAGATCTTTGTCCATTTTTCCTTTTTTACAATGTCATTTCCTATAGATAATTTCATGCCAAATTCTATTTGTTTCCTTGTGTTAAATTCCATCATTGCAGTCTTTGAAGCACTTACATTTAGATGGCTTTCATTAAAATACTTGACTATTTCATTAGTTACACTGTTGCACAGCACCTCCATACTGTCATAGTCTTCGTGTTTACACACAATTGATGTATCCTCTGCATACAATATTTTTTTAGAGTAAGGAGAACAATACTGTATATCATTAACATAAATAAAGAAAAGAAGGGGTCCCAAGCAGAACCTTGAGACCCTCCATATCCGATATCAGTAATTTTATATTTGAAAGCCCCACTGTTTGTTTTAAGCAAGACAAATTGTTTCCTATTGCTCATATACAATTTTATTAGGTCATAGCCAGTTCCTCTAATACCCAGGTTCCCCATCTTGTCAACTAATAAGGTGATGTTGACACAATCAAAAACCTTTTCTTGATCAAGGACACTCCTGTTCCATACTCCTTGTTCTCTATGGCAGATATTATTTTGTCTATTAATTGTGCTGCAGCTACTGAAGTTGACTAGTTTTTCATAAAGCCATTCTGATTTTCAAATATTAAATTGTGTTGACTCAGGAATGTCATTAGTCTGGTATAAGTAACTTTTTCAACTACCTTAGAAAATGCAGGTAAGATTGGGATGGGGCAGTAGATTTCAATTTTAGATTTATCACCTTTCTTGTAAATCTGGGTTACTTGTGCTATCTTTAGACTATCTGGGAAATAACCTGATGCAGTTACATCATTTACTGCTGTGGCCATGGCATCAGATATGTTGTCTATGCATCTTTTCAGTGTACTGATAGACAATCCATCATAGCCTGCTGATTTTGTATTTTTTAATGACCTTATTATGTTTCTGATTTCTTTGCTATTGGTTGGGGGCAAGTATATGCTTTGTTTGATTGGAATGCCCTTATATCTATACTGAAGATTCTTAAAATGGTCATTGACAGATTTTCCAACAGAAGAAAAGTACCCATTAAAAACATTTGCAAGCTGGCATTGACGTTTCATGATATGCCCTTTATGGTTTACAGTAAAATCACTAGTTGATCGGTCCTTACAACCCCTAAAGCTATTTATTACTTTCCAAACAGCTAAACCAGTGTTAGTAAAAACAAAGATTCTGTGACTTACCAAACGGGAAAGCGGTGGTAGATAGACACAATAAAAAAACACACAAACAAACATACAAAATTTCAAGCTTTCGCAACCCACAGTTGTTTCATCAGGAAAGAGGGAAGGAGAGGAAAGGACGAAGGGATGGGTTTTAAGGGAGAGGGTAAGTAGTCATTCCAATCCTGGGAGCGGAAAGACTTACCTTAGGGGGAAAAAAGGACAGGTATACACTTGCACACACACACACATATCCATCTGCACATACACAGACAGAAGCAGACATTTGTAAAGGTAAACTCTTTGCCTTTACAAATGTCTACTTCTGTCTGTGTATGTGCAGATGGATATGTGTGTGTGTGCAAGTGTATACCTGTCCTTTTTTCCCCCTAAGGTAAGTCTTTCCGCTCCCGGGATTGGAATGACTCCTTACCCTCTCCCTTAAAACCCACATCCTTTCGTCTTTCTCTCCTTCCCTCTTTCCTGGTGAAGCAACAGTTTGTTGCGAAAGCTTGAATTTTGTGTGCATGTTTGTGTTTGTCTGTGTGTCTGTCGACCTGCCAGCACTTTCATTTGGTAAGTCACATCATCTTTGTTTTTATATATATATATATATATATATATATATATATATATATATATATATATATATATATATATATATATATATATATATATATATATAAAAAAACAAAGATGAGGTGACTTACCGAACAAAAGCGCTGGCAGGTCGATAGACACACAAACAAACACAAACATACACACAAAATTCAAGCTTTCGCAACAAACTGTTGCCTCATCAGGAAAGAGGGAAGGAGAGGGGAAGACGAAAGGAAGTGGGTTTTAAGCGAGAGGGTAAGGAGTCATTCCAATCCCGGGAGCGGAAAGACTTACCTTAGGGGGAAAAAAGGACAGGTATACACTCGCACACATGCACATATCCATCCACACATACAGACACAAGCAGACATATTTAAAGACAAAGAGTTTGGGCAGAGATGTCAGTCGAGGCAGAAGTGTAGAGGCAAAGAAGTTGTTGAAAGACAGGTGAGGTATGAGTGGCGGCAACTTGAAATTAGCGGAGATTGAGGCCTGGCGGATGACGAGAAGAAAGGATATACTGAAGGGCAAGTTCCCATCTCCGGAGTTCGGATAGGTTGGTGTTGGTGGGAAGTATCCAGATAACCCGGACGGTGTAACACTGTGCCAAGATGTGCTGGCTGTGCACCAAGGCATGTTTAGCCACAGGGTGATCCTCATTACCAACAAACACTGTCTGCCTGTGTCCATTCATGCGAATGGACAGTTTGTTGCTGGTCATTCCCACATAGAATGCATCACAGTGTAGGCAGGTCAGTTGGTAAATCACGTGGGTGCTTTCACACGTGGCTCTGCCTCTGATCGTGTACACCTTCCGGTTTACAGGACTGGAGTAGGTGGTGGTGGGAGGGTGCATGGGACAGGTTTTGCATCGGGTGCGGTTACAAGGATAGGAGCCAGAGGGTAGGGAAGGTGGTTTGGGGATTTCATAGGGATGAACTAACAGGTTACGAAGGTTAGGTGGACGGCGGAAAGACACTCTTGGTGGAGTGGGGAGGATTTCATGAAGGATGGATCTCATTTCAGGGCAGGATTTGAGGAAGTCGTATCCCTGCTGGAGAGTCACATTCAGAGTCTGGTCCAGTCCCGGAAAGTATCCTGTCACAAGTGGGGCACTTTTGTGGTTCTTCTGTGGGGGATTCTGGGTTTGAGGGGACGAGGAAGTGGCTCTGGTTATTTGCTTCTGTACCAGGTCGGGAGGGTAGTTGCGGGATACGAAAGCTGTTTTCAGGTTGTTGGTGTAATGATTCAGGGATTCCGGACTGGAGCAGATTCGTTTGCCACGAAGACCTAGGCTGTAGGGAAGGGACCGTTTGATGTGGAATGGGTGGCAGCTGTCATAATGGAGGTACTGTTGCTTGTTGGTGGGTTTGATGTGGACGGACGTGTGAAGTTGGCCATTGGACAGGTGGAGGTCAACGTCAAGGAAAGTGGCATGGGGTTTGGAGTAGGACCAGGTGAAACTGATGGAACCAAAGGAGTTGAGGTTGGAGAGGAAATTCTGGAGTTCTTCTTCACTGTGAGTCCAGATCATGAAGATGTCATCAATAAATCTGTACCAAACTTTGGGTTGGCAGACTTGGGTAACCAAGAAGGCTTCCTCTAAGCGACCCATGAATAGGTTGGCGTACGAGGGGGCCATCCTGGTGCCCATGGCTGTTCCCTTTAATTGTTGGTATGTCTGGCCCTCAAAAGTGAAGAAGTTGTGGGTCAGGATGAAGCTGGCTAAGGTGATGAGGAAAGAGGTTTTAGGTAGGGTGGCAGGTGATCGGCGTGAAAGGAAATGCTCCATCGCAGCGAGGCCCTGGACGTGCGGAATATTTGTGTATAAGGACGTGGCATCAATGGTTACAAGGATGGTTTCTGGGGGTAACAGATTGGGTAAGGATTCCAGGCGTTCAAGGAAGTGGTTGGTGTCCTTGATGAAGGATGGGAGACTGCATGTAATGGGTTGAAGGTGTTGATCTACGTAGGCAGAGATACGTTCTGTGGGGGCTTGGTAACCAGCTACAATGGGGCGGCCGGGATGATTGGGTTTGTGGATTTTAGGAAGAAGGTAGAAGGTAGGGGTGCGGGGTGTCGGTGGGGTCAGGAGGTTGATGGAGTCAGGTGAAAGGTTTTGCAGGGGGCCTAAGGTTCTGAGGATTCCTTGAAGCTCCGCCTGGACATCGGGAATGGGGTTGCCTTGGCAAACTTTGTATGTGGTGTTGTCTGAAAGCTGACGCAGTCCCTCAGCCACATACTCCCGACGATCAAGTACCACGGTCGTGGAACCCTTGTCCGCCGGAAGAATGACGATGGATCGGTCAGCCTTCAGATCACGGATAGCCTGGGCTTCAGCAGTGGTGATGTTGGGTGTAGGATTAAGGTTTTTTAAGAAGGATTGAGATGCAAGGCTGGAAGTCAGAAATTCCTGGAAGGTTTGGAGAGGGTGATTTTGAGGAAGAGGAGGTGGGTCCCGCTGTGACAGAGGACGGAACTGTTCCAGGCAGGGTTCAATTTGGATGGTGTCTTGAGGAGTCGGATCATTAGGAGTAGGATTAGGATCATTTTTCTTCATGGCAAAGTGATACTTCCAGCAGAGAGTACGAGTGTAGGACAGTAAATCTTTGACGAGGGCTGTTTGGTTGAATCTGGGAGTGGGGCTGAAGGTGAGGCCTTTGGATAGGACAGAGGTTTCGGATTGGGAGAGAGGTTTGGAGGAAAGGTTAACTACTGAATTAGGGTGTTGTGGTTCCAGATTGTGTTGATCGGAATTTTGAGGTTTTGGAGGAAGTGGAGCTGGAAGTGGGAGATTGAGTAGATGGGAGAGACTGGGTTTGTGTGCAATGAGACGAGGTTGAGGTTTGCTGGAAAGGTTGTGAAGGGTGAGTGAGTTGCCTTTCCGGAGGTGGGAAACCAGGAGATTGGATAGTTTTTTGAGGTGGAGGGTGGCATGCTGTTCTAATTTACGGTTGGCCTGTAGGAGGATGCTCTGAACAGCCGGTGTGGATGTGGGAGAGGAAAGATTAAGGACTTTTATTAAGGATAGGAGTTGACGGGTGTGTTCATTGGCTGAGTTGATGTGTAGGTGAAGGATTAGGTGGGTGAGGGCAATGGATTGTTCAGTTTGGAACTGGTATAGGGACTGATGGAAGGAAGGGTTGCAGCCAGAGATGGGAACTTTGAGTGTGAGGCCTTTGGGGGTAATGCCAAATGTCAGACAAGCCTGAGAAAATAAAATATGCGAGCGTAATCTGGCTAGGGCGAAGGCATGTTTGCGGAGGGAATGTAAATAAAACTTAATGGGGTCATTGTGGGGGTGTTGTGAGGGTGACATGGTATTAGAAGGTGGAAAGTGTAACACGAGGTGAAATGAAAATGAAAATAAAAATATATGGGGAGAGATAAAGGTGAACCGGAAAGAAACTGGAGATCTGGAATGAAAAAAGGCGAAAAGGTGTTGGTTACAGCTGGGCTATGTTGGACTTGGGTTGGTAGACAACGATGTGCATAAAGGTTAGGTGGTTGTGTTGCCGCCAAAACACGTTAAAGGACGGAGAAATTCGGGAAAATTTCGAAAAAACTGCGTGTAGTATATAAAAAGGAGTGGTATTGTGGTGGCAGATTATGAAAATGAGGCTAACAATTGTCTGACGAAGAAATAATGGCGTTAAAACCTGTGGGAAGCGGCTAAAAATGATCAGTGATGTGGGAAAAACGGAAATGGAAATAAAGCGAAAGTTATTAGAACTGGCCGAAATGGTTGTTTAAAAGGTGAAAGGAGCTGTTTGTGAACTAGAAACGGTGGATATTATAGCGGCGGTAGTGCTGAAAGCGGCAAAAAAAAATTTATTTTTTTGGTTATGATTTGGAAGTGGGTTACGTATTATTGAGTATATATATAGGCGGGATAAAATAGTATAGCAGATTACGGTAAAAAGGAGAAGGTGAATACAAAGTGAAACTACTGGCAAAAACAGAAAGAGGAAAATAAGACGACAGAAAAGATTTCGAAATGCAACAGTGACAATAACAAACGTAATTGTTGGATTCCCACGTGGAATGTTTCCTTCCATTATATTGATATCATTAATTTGAATCCAACAATTACGTTTGTTATTGTCACTGTTGCATTTCGAAATCTTTTCTGTCGTCTTATTTTCCTCTTTCTGTTTTTGCCAGTAGTTTCACTTTGTATTCACCTTCTCCTTTTCAGCACTACCGCCGCTATAATATCCACCGTTTCTAGTTCACAAACAGCTCCTTTCACCTTTTAAACAACCATTTCGGCCAGTTCTAATAACTTTCGCTTTATTTCCATTTCCGTTTTTCCCACATCACTGATCATTTTTAGCCGCTTCCCACAGGTTTTAACGCCATTATTTCTTCGTCAGACAATTGTTAGCCTCATTTTCATAATCTGCCACCACAATACCACTCCTTTTTATATACTACACGCAGTTTTTTTCGAAATTTTCCCGAATTTCTCCGTCCTTTAACGTGTTTTGGCGGCAACACAACCACCTAACCTTTATGCACATCGTTGTCTACCAACCCAAGTCCAACATAGCCCAGCTGTAACCAACACCTTTTCGCCTTTTTTCATTCCAGATCTCCAGTTTCTTTCCGGTTCACCTTTATCTCTCCCCATATATTTTTATTTTCATTTTCATTTCACCTCGTGTTACACTTTCCACCTTCTAATACCATGTCACCCTCACAACACCCCCACAATGACCCCATTAAGTTTTATTTACATTCCCTCCGCAAACATGCCTTCGCCCTAGCCAGATTACGCTCGCATATTTTATTTTCTCAGGCTTGTCTGACATTTGGCATTACCCCCAAAGGCCTCACACTCAAAGTTCCCATCTCTGGCTGCAACCCTTCCTTCCATCAGTCCCTATACCAGTTCCAAACTGAACAATCCATTGCCCTCACCCACCTAATCCTTCACCTACACATCAACTCAGCCAATGAACACACCCGTCAACTCCTATCCTTAATAAAAGTCCTTAATCTTTCCTCTCCCACATCCACACCGGCTGTTCAGAGCATCCTCCTACAGGCCAACCGTAAATTAGAACAGCATGCCACCCTCCACCTCAAAAAACTATCCAATCTCCTGGTTTCCCACCTCCGGAAAGGCAACTCACTCACCCTTCACAACCTTTCCAGCAAACCTCAACCTCCTCTCATTGCACACAAACCCAGTCTCTCCCATCTACTCAATCTCCCACTTCCAGCTCCACTCCCTCCAAAACCTCAAAATTCCGATCAACACAATCTGGAACCACAACACCCTAATTCAGTAGTTAACCTTTCCTCCAACCCTCTCTCCCAATCCGAAACCTCTGTCCTATCCAAAGGCCTCACCTTCAGCCCCACTCCCAGATTCAACCAAACAGCCCTCGTCAAAGATTTACTGTCCTACACTCGTACTCTCTGCTGGAAGTATCACTTTGCCACGAAGAAAAATGATCCTAATCCTACTCCTAATGATCCGACTCCTCAAGACACCATCCAAATTGAACCCTGCCTGGAACAGTTCCGTCCTCCGTCACAGCGGGACCCACCTCCTCTTCCTCAAAATAACCCTCTCCAAACCTTCCAGGAATTTCTGACTTCCAGCCTTGCATCTCAATCCTTCTTAAAAAACCTTAATCCTACACCCAACATCACCACTGCTGAAGCCCAGGCTATCCGTGATCTGAAGGCTGACCGATCCATCGTCATTCTTCCGGCGGACAAGGGTTCCACGACCGTGGTACTTGATCGTCGGGAGTATGTGGCTGAGGGACTGCGTCAGCTTTCAGACAACACCACATACAAAGTTTGCCAAGGCAACCCCATTCCCGATGTCCAGGCGGAGCTTCAAGGAATCCTCAGAACCTTAGGCCCCCTGCAAAACCTTTCACCTGACTCCATCAACCTCCTGACCCCACCGACACCCCGCACCCCTACCTTCTACCTTCTTCCTAAAATCCACAAACCCAATCATCCCGGCCGCCCCATTGTAGCTGGTTACCAAGCCCCCACAGAACGTATCTCTGCCTACGTAGATCAACACCTTCAACCCATTACATGCAGTCTCCCATCCTTCATCAAGGACACCAACCACTTCCTTGAACGCCTGGAATCCTTACCCAATCTGTTACCCCCAGAAACCATCCTTGTAACCATTGATGCCACGTCCTTATACACAAATATTCCGCACGTCCAGGGCCTCGCTGCGATGGAGCATTTCCTTTCACGCCGATCACCTGCCACCCTACCTAAAACCTCTTTCCTCATCACCTTAGCCAGCTTCATCCTGACCCACAACTTCTTCACTTTTGAGGGCCAGACATACCAACAATTAAAGGGAACAGCCATGGGCACCAGGATGGCCCCCTCGTACGCCAACCTATTCATGGGTCGCTTAGAGGAAGCCTTCTTGGTTACCCAAGTCTGCCAACCCAAAGTTTGGTACAGATTTATTGATGACATCTTCATGATCTGGACTCACAGTGAAGAAGAACTCCAGAATTTCCTCTCCAACCTCAACTCCTTTGGTTCCATCAGTTTCACCTGGTCCTACTCCAAACCCCATGCCACTTTCCTTGACGTTGACCTCCACCTGTCCAATGGCCAACTTCACACGTCCGTCCACATCAAACCCACCAACAAGCAACAGTACCTCCATTATGACAGCTGCCACCCATTCCACATCAAACGGTCCCTTCCCTACAGCCTAGGTCTTCGTGGCAAACGAATCTGCTCCAGTCCGGAATCCCTGAATCATTACACCAACAACCTGAAAACAGCTTTCGTATCCCGCAACTACCCTCCCGACCTGGTACAGAAGCAAATAACCAGAGCCACTTCCTCGTCCCCTCAAACCCAGAATCCCCCACAGAAGAACCACAAAAGTGCCCCACTTGTGACAGGATACTTTCCGGGACTGGACCAGACTCTGAATGTGACTCTCCAGCAGGGATACGACTTCCTCAAATCCTGCCCTGAAATGAGATCCATCCTTCATGAAATCCTCCCCACTCCACCAAGAGTGTCTTTCCGCCGTCCACCTAACCTTCGTAACCTGTTAGTTCATCCCTATGAAATCCCCAAACCACCTTCCCTACCCTCTGGCTCCTATCCTTGTAACCGCCCCCGATGCAAAACCTGTCCCATGCACCCTCCCACCACCACCTACTCCAGTCCTGTAAACCGGAAGGTGTACATGATCAGAGGCAGAGCCACGTGTGAAAGCACCCACGTGATTTACCAACTGACCTGCCTACACTGTGATGCATTCTATGTGGGAATGACCAGCAACAAACTGTCCATTCGCATGAATGGACACAGGCAGACAGTGTTTGTTGGTAATGAGGATCACCCTGTGGCTAAACATGCCTTGGTGCACAGCCAGCACATCTTGGCACAGTGTTACACCGTCCGGGTTATCTGGATACTTCCCACCAACACCAACCTATCCGAACTCCGGAGATGGGAACTTGCCCTTCAGTATATCCTTTCTTCTCGTCATCCGCCAGGCCTCAATCTCCGCTAATTTCAAGTTGCCGCCACTCATACCTCACCTGTCTTTCAACAACTTCTTTGCCTCTACACTTCTGCCTCGACTGACATCTCTGCCCAAACTCTTTGTCTTTAAATATGTCTGCTTGTGTCTGTATGTGTGGATGGATATGTGCGTGTGTGCGAGTGTATACCTGTCCTTTTTTCCCCCTAAGGTAAGTCTTTCCGCTCGCGGGATTGGAATGACTCCTTACCCTCTCGCTTAAAACCCACTTCCTTTCGTCTTCCCCTCTCCTTCCCTCTTTCCTGATGAGGCAACAGTTTGTTGCGAAAGCTTGAATTTTGTGTGTATGTTTGTGTTTGTTTCCTGCCAGCGCTTTTGTTCGGTAAGTCACCTCATCTTTGTTTTTATATATAATTTTTCCCACGTGGAATGTTTCCTTCCATTTTATATATATATATATATATATAAAAAAAAACAAAGATGATGTGACTTACCATACGAAAGCGCTGGCAGGTCGATAGAAACACAAACAGACACATACATACACACAAAATTCAAGCTTTCGCAACCCACTGTTGCTTCACCAGGAAAGAGGGAAGGAGAGAAAGACGAAAGGATGTGGGTTTTAAGGGAGAGGGTAAGGAGTCATTCCAATCCTGGGAGCGGAAAGACTTACCTTAGGGGGAAAAAGGGACAGGTATACACTCACACACACTCACATATCCACTCGCACATTTTATTTATTTATTTATTTATTTACATGTCAAGTTCCATAGGACCAAATTGAGGAGCAAATCTCCAAGGTCATGGAATGTGTCAGTACATGAACTTACAACATAAAAGTAATAACAGATAAAAATAAATGTTCATGAACCTGAAAGAAAATCAGTCCATAAGTTTAAGCAAACGCTATCAGCAACACAATGAGAATCAGCCTAATTTTTCAAGTAACTCCTCGACAGAATGGAAGGAGTGACCCATGAGGAAACTCTTCAGTTTCGATTTGAAAGTGCGTGGATTACTGCTAAGATTTTTGAATTCGAGTGGCAGCTTATTGAAAATGGATGCAGCAGTATACTACACACCTTTTTGCACAAGAGTTAAGGAAGTCCGATCCAAATGGAGGTTTGATTTCTGCCAAGTATTAACCGAGTGAAAGCTGCTTATTCTTGGAAATAAACTAATATTGGTAACAAGAAACGACAATAAGGAATGTACATATTGAGAGGCCAATGTCAAAATACCCAGACTTGTGAACAGAGGTCAACAAGAGGTTCATGAACTCACACCACTTATTGCCCGAACCACCCATTTATGAGCCAAAAATATCCTTGTAGAATGGGAAGAGTTACCCAAAAACATAATACCATACGACATAAGTGAATGAAAATAAGCAAAGTAGACTAATTTACGTGTCGAAGTATCACTCACTTTCGATACCGTTCGAATAGTGAAAATGGCAGTATTAAGTCTTTGAACAAGATCCTGTACATGGGCTTTCCACGACAGCTTACTATCTATCTGAACACCTAGGAATTTGAACTGTTCAGTTTCACTAATCATATGCCCGTTCTGTGAGATTAAAACGTCAGGTTTTGTTGAATTGTGTGTTAGAAACTGTAAAAACTGAGTCTTACTGTGATTTTACGTTAGTTGATTTTCTACAAGCCATGAACTGTAAAAACTGAGTCTTACTGTGATTTAATGTTAGTTTATTTTCTACAAGCCATGAACTGAGGTCGTGTACTGCACTACTTGAAACCGAGTCAATGTTGCACACAACATCCTTTACTACCAAGCTAGTGTCATCAGCAAACAGAAATATTTTAGAGTTACCCATAATACTAGAGGGCATATCATTTATATAAATAAGGAACAGGAGCGGCCCCAACAGTGATCCCTGGGGCACCCCCCACTTGACAGTACCCCACTCAGATCCCACATCACAGCTGTTATCAACATTGTGAATAATGACCTTTTGCTGCCTGTTGCTAAAGTAAGATGTGAACCAATTGTGAGCTACTCCCCTTATTCCGTAATGATCCAACTTCTGGAGCAATATTGTGAGATCAACACAGTCAAATGCCTTTGTTAAATCAAAAAATACGGTAAGCATTCGAAACTTTTTGTTTAGCCCATCCAGTACCTCACAGAGAAAAGAGAATATAGCATTTTCAGTTGTCAAACGACTTCTAAAGCCTAACTGTACATTTGATAGCAAATCGTGTGATATAAAATGATCAATTAATCTTACATACACAGCCTTTTCGATAACTTTTTCAAACACTGATGGCATAGAAATAGGTCTAAAATTATCTACATTATCCCTTTCTCCCTTTTTATAAAGCGACTTTACTACTGAGTACTTTAATCGCTCAGGAAACTGACCATTCCTAAAGGAAAAATTACAAATATGGCTAAATACAGGGCTAACATGTGCAGCACAGTACTTTAATATTCTACTAGACACTCCATCATAACCATGAGAGTCCATAGTCCTCAGTGATTTAATTATTGACTCAATCTCCCTCTTGTCTGTATCACAGAGGAGTATTTCAGATGTCAATCTCGGAAAGGCATTTGCTAAGAAATTTATATGATTTCCTGTAGAAACTAAATTTTTATTTAATTCACCAGCAAAGCTCAGAAAATGGTTGTTCAATACTGTACCCGTGGTCTGGGGGTAGCGTCTTTGATTCATAATCAAAATGTCTTCGGTCCCGGGTTCGATCCCCGCCACTGCCTAAATTTTGATAAATAATCACCATTGGCGGCCGAAGACTTCCAGCATAAGAAGTCAGCCTCATTCTGCAAACGGCCTTGTCAAAGAGGGCGGAGGAGCGGATACAGGTTCAGGGCACTCACTTGTCCTAGGGGTGGGAAATTGCCCCTAAAGGCGGAAGAATCAGCAATGATCAACGACATGAGGATGCAGAAGGCAATGGAAACCACTGCATTAAAGACATGTAACATGTATCCACAGGACATGTGGCCTGTAATTGAAGAAGTGTCATGATGATCTCTCCATTGGCAAAAGATTCCGGAATAGTCCTCCATTCGGATCTCCGGGAGGGGACAGCCAAGGGGGAGGTTACCATAAGAAAAAGATTGAATAATCAACGAAAGGATAACGTTCTACGAGTCGGGGCATGGAATGTCAGAAGCTTGAACGTGGTAGGGAAACTAGAAAATCTGAAAAGGGAAATGCAAAGGCTCAATCTAGATATAGTAGGGGTCAGTGAAGTGAAGTGGAAGGAAGACAAGGATTTCTGGTCAGATGAGTATCGGGTAATATCAACAGCAGCAGAAAATGGTATAAAAGGTGTAGGATTCGTTATGAATAGGAAGGTAGGGCAGAGGGTGTGTTACTGTGAACAGTTTAGTGACCGGGTTGTTCTACTCAGAATCGACAGCAGACCAACACCGACAACGATAGTTCAGGTATACATGCTGATGTCGCAAGCTGAAGATGAACAAATAGAGAAAGTGTATGAGGATATTGAAAGGGTAATGCAGTATGTAAAGGGGGACGAAAATCTAATAGTCATGGGCGACTGGAATGCAGTTGTAGGGGAAGGAGTAGAAGAAAAGGTTACAGGAGAATATGGGCTTGGGACAAGGAATGAAAGAGGGGAACAACTAATTGAGTCCTGTAACAAGTTTCAGCTAGTAATAGTGAATACCCTGTTCAAGAATCACAAGAGGAGGAGGTATACTTGGAAAAGGCGAGGAGATACGGGAAGATTTCAATTAGATTACATCGTAGTCAGACAGAGATTCCGAAATCAGATACTGGATTGTAAGGCGTACCCAGGAGCAGATATAGACTCAGATCACAATATAGTAGTGATGAAGAGTAGGCTGAAGTTCAAGACATTAGTCAGGAACAATCAATACACAAAGAAGTGGGATACGGAAGTACTAAGGAATGACGAGATACGTTTGAAGTTCTCTAACGCTATAGATACAGCAATAAGGAATAGCGCAGTAGGCAGTACAGTTGAAGAGGAATGGACATCTCTAAAAAGGGCCAACACAGAAGTTGGGAAGGAAAACATAGGTACAAAGAAGGTAGCTGTGAAGAAACCATGGGTAACAGAAGAAATACTTCAGTTGACTGATGAAAGGAGGAAGTACAAACAGGTCCCGGGAAAATCAGGAATACAGGAATACAAGTCGCTGAGGAATGAAATAAATAGGAAGTGCAGGGAAGCTAAGACGAAATGTCTGCAGGAAAAATGTGAAGACATCGAAAAAGATATGATTTTCAGAAGGACAGACTCAGCATACAGGAAAGTCAAAACAACCTTTGGTGACATTAAAAGCAACGGTGGTAAAATTAAGAGTGCAATGGGAATTCCACTGTTAAATGCAGAGGAGAGAGCAGATAGGTGGAAAGAGTACATTGAAAGCCTCTATGAGGGTGAAGATTTGTCTGATGGGATAGAAGAAGAAAGAGGAGTCGATTTAGAAGAGATAGGGGATCCAGTATTAGAATCGGAATTTAAAAGAGCTTTGGAGGACTTACGGTCAAATAAGGCAGACGGGATAGATAACATTCCATCAGAATTTCTAAAATCATTGGGGGAAGTGGCAACAAAACGACTATTCACATTGGTGTGTAGAATATATGAGTCTGGCAATATACCATCTGACTTTCGGAAAAGCATCATCCACACAATTCCGAAGACGGCAAGAGCTGACAAGTGCGAGAATTATCGCACAATCAGCTTAACAGATCATGCATCGAAGCTCCTTACAAGAATAATATACAGAAGAATGGAAAAGAAAATTGAGAATGCGCTAGGTGACGATCAGTTTGGCTTTAGGAAAAGTAAAGGGACAAGAGAGGCAATTCTGACGTTACGGCTAATAATGGAAGCAAGGCTAAAGAAAAATCAAGACACTTTCATAGGATTTGTCGACCTGGAAAAAGCGTTCGACAATATAAAATGGTGCAAGCTGTTCGACATTCTGAAAAAAGTAGGGGTAAGCTATAGGGAGAGATGAGTCATATACAATATGTACAACAACCAAGAGGGACTAATAAGAGTGGATGATCAAGAATGAAGTGCTCGTATTAAGAAGGGTGTAAGACAAGGCTGTAGCCTTTCACCCCTACTCTTCGATCTGTACATCGAGGAAGCAATGATGGAAATAAAAGAAAGGTTCAGGAGTGGAATTAAAATACAAGGTGAAAGGATATCAATGATACGATTCGCTGATGACATTGCTATCCTGAGTGAAAGTGAAGAAGAATTAAATGATCTGCTGAATGGAATGAACAGTCTAATGAGTACACAGTATGGGTTGAGAGTAAATCGGAGAAAGACGAAGGTAATGAGAAGTAGTAGAAATGAGAACAGCGAGAAACTTAACATCAGGATTGATGGTCACAAAGTCAATGGAGTTAAAGAATTCTGCTACCTAGGCAGTAAAATAACTATGACGGACGGAGCAAGGAGGACATCAAAAGCAGACTCGCTATGGCAAAAAAGGCATTTCTGGCCAAAAGAAGTCTACTAATATCAAATACCGGCCTTAATTTGAGGAAGAAATTTCTGAGGATGTACGTCTGGAGTACAGCATTGTATGGTAGTGAAACGGACTGTGGGAAAACCGGAACAGAAGAGAATCGAAGCATTTGAAATGTGGTGCTATAGACGAATGTTGAAAATTAGGTGGACTGATAAGGTAAGGAATGAGGTGGTTCTATGCAGAATCGGAGAGGGAAGGAATATGTGGAAAACACTGATAAGGAGAAGGGACAGGATGATAGGTCATCTGCTAAGACATGAGGGAGTGACTTCCATGGTACTAGAGGGAGCTGTAGAGGGCAAAAACTGTAGAGGAAGACAGAGATTGGAATACATCAAGCAAATAATTGAGGACGTAGGTTGCAAGTGCTACTCTAAGATGAAGAGGTTAGCACAGGAAAGGAATTCGTGCCGGGCCGCATCAAACCAGTCAGTAGACTGATGACCAAAAAAAAAAAAAAAAGATCTGATATCTGATTTATCAGTAACACAAATATTATTACTGCGAACTGACTTTATATCATCAACCTTGTGCTGCTGACCAGACACTTCCTTCACTACTGACCATATGGCTTTAATTTTATCCTGTGAATTAGCTATTCTATTTGCATACCACATACTTTTTGCCTTGCTTATAACATTTTTAAGCACCTTACAATACTGTTTGTAATGGGCTACCGTAGCTTGAATGTGACTACTTCTAACATTTTGATATAATTCCTGCTTTGTTCTACATGATATCCTTATCCCACTAGTCAGCCAACCAGGCTATCCATTACTGCTAGTACCCCGATTAGAATGTTCTAATGGAAAGCAACTCTCAAAGAATATGAGAAATGTGTTATGGAAAGCATTGTATTTATCATCTATATTATCGGCACTATAAACATCTTGCCACTCTTGTTCCTTGACAAGTTTTGAAAAACTCTCTATTGCTGTTGGATTAACTTTCCTATGTAGTTTGTAATTAAATACGACGTTGGTTTGGCTACAAAAACCTTTTAATGTTAAAATTTGTGCATCACGGTCTGAAAGGCCATTGACCCTTTTACTAACAGAATGCCCATCTAGTAATGAAGAATGAATAAAAATATTGTCTATGACTGTGCTACTGTTCCCCTGCACCCTAGTTGGAAAAAACACAGTTTGCATCAGATCATATGAATTTAGATCTACCAACATCCTTTTCCTTGCACAATCATGCACAAAATTAATATTGAAGTCGCCACATATAACTACTTTCTGGTACTTCCTACAAAGTGAATCAAGAGCCCTCTCTAGCTTAAGCAAAAATGCTCTGAAGTCAGAGTTAGGGGACCTATAAACAACAGCAATTAGAAGTTTAGTTTCACTAAATTCAACTAATGCTGCACAACTTTCAAATATCTGTTCAGTGCAGTGTCGTGATACGTCTATGTACTCAAATGAAATACTGTTTTTTACGTACAGAGCCACTCCCCCACCCCGCAAGGAACTCCTTGAGAAACAGCCAGCTAATCTGTAGCCTGGTAAAGGAAGCCTCTGAATTATCAAATTATTTAAGTGGTGCTCTGATATATCAATAATTTCAGAGTTAACATCTATTAGCAGTTCACTAACATTATCTCTAATACCTCTTATATTTTGATGAAATATGATAATTACTTCTCTACTTGGAAACAGTACATCCTCTGGAGGTGAGCCCTTAGTTAGAGGCACTTCCTTTAAGCAGGTATACCTATCAGCTGACTTCAGTCTAAAAAAGGTGCAGCTCTAACACCAACTACTATAGGAATTTTTCCATGAGTGATACCACTACCACTACCACCACCACCACCACCACCACCACCACCCACTACACTGTCACTTATAAGCTTAGCCAGCCTCCCCTTCCCATACCTATTGAGGTGTAGGCCATGCCTAGTGAAACACCATCTACTGATAGACCCAACTGGCACCACTGAGATGTGATCCATGCCCTCCGCCATCAGTGCCCTCCGCAGCCCCACATTAACGCGCCTAACTGCCGCATTAAGGTGAGGCCGATCATGACACTGAAACAGTTGCACGAAATGCACATTAGTACCACCAGTTTGAGTAGCTATCTTAACCAAGTCACCACTGACATCATATTCCCCGTCCCTATCGAGACTGTTCCCTGCTCCACCCACTATCACTACCTGATCCTGTTTCGTAAAATTCTTATATAACTCCCCTATGCTTGCAGTCACCTGAGCCAATCCTGCACTAGGCTTCACAATGCTGGTGACCTGGTACTCACTCCCCAACACTTCCTGCAACTGCTGGCCCACACCTCTACCGTGGGAACTACCTAGCAGCAGAACCTTCTTTCTGCTAGACTTTGCAACTAACCTAGGCCTCCTAATTGCTGAGGACTGCTGCAAGTTACCTACATCTACGGCTACACGAGGCTCCTCTCCACTCAACTCTGACTGTTGGTCATATCTATTGCATGTATGCAAAGTAAAACTGTCTGAATACCTCCTCTTCCTAGCTACCTTCTTGCCAACTGCCAGTTCCCATTCCCCACCACCCTTCACCCTCCTCAACCTATCTAGTTTCTCCTTTGCGCATATACAGGCACAAGCACACATATGTACAGGCAAAGAGTTTGGGCAGAGATCTGTATATGTGCGGATGGATATGTGTGTGTGTGCGAGTGTATACCTGTCCCTCTTTCCCCCTAAGGTAAGTCTTTCCGCTCCCGGGATTGGAATGACTCCTTACCCTCTCCCTTAAAACCCACATCCTTTCGTCTTTCCCTCTCCTTCCCTCTTTCCTGATGAAGCAACCGTGGGTTGCGAAAGCTTGAATTTTGTGTGTGTGTTAGTGTTTGTTAGTGTCTCTATCAACATACCAACGCTTTCGTTTGGTAAGTTACATCATCTTTGTTTTCAGATATATTTTTCCCACGTGGAATGCTTGTTTGTGTGCTTGTGTCTGTATATGTGCGGATGAATATGTGTGTGTGCGCGCGAGTGTATACCTGTCCCTTTTTCCCTCTAGGGTAAGTCTCTCCGCTCCCGGGATTGGAATGACTCCGTACCCTCTCCCTTAAAACCCACATCCTTTCGTCTTTCCCTCTTTCCTGATGAACCAACCTTTGGTTGCGAAAGCTTGAATTTTGTGTGTGTGTTTGTGTTTGTTTGTGTGTCTATCAACATACCAACGCTTTCGTTTGGTAAGTTCCATCATCTTTGTTTTTAGATATATTTTCCCATGTGTAATGTTTCCCTCATATATTTTTGACAAAGGCCTTGCTAAGCAAAAGCTTATTGTGTGACAGTCTTTTTGTCGTGCCTATCTGTGACTCAGCATGTTCACTATATGGTGAGTACCAATTACCCTTTTCATAATATCGATACTTAACAGCAAGATAAATGGAATTACTAGTGAAAACAATTTTAGTATGTATGAATGATTAAAATTTACAGTGGCTAATTAATATATTCTACATTTACATTAATTTAAAAATATTTACAAATACATATCATAAACCACAAAAGGATTAAACAGATGAAGAAATAAGTAATGTCGTTTTACACTGCTCATACAATTAACCATGTAAGTAATATCATAGGTTTTTGGCAAAGCTATGTGACATTGCTTGCGAAAAAATGATTATAGTTTAGCTGTATTATAAACAGTTATTACGATATACAGTCCATTAATGATGCATCATTGTGACATCATTTACAATGTAATGGAAAAATTTGTCGTGAGGGGATGTGGAGTGGAGGGTGCAATTTTGTGAATTAAATAAAAGGTTTTTAAAATGTTTAAAAAATAAAATAATTTTTACAGACTCATAGGGCATCAAAGTATTAATGCTACAACAAGAATCATCTGTGCTGTTATAAGATTTAAAGAAAGCTATAAAGCCAAATTCTGGCTTCCTAGAGTGATATATGTTATGCTTGTAAAGTATACAATATATAACACATTTTTCCTATACCATTTTTGTGTAGAGACTGCTAATAAATGTTTTCCTCCATTTAATTATTTTATGTAACAGTGATTTGGTTGCAGCCAGTTTTTCTTGTGCAGCTTTTCCCAGCAATCAGCTTTATATTCACAGAAATTGTCTACATTATAACTGTTACTTATAACACAGTTTCTACTTGAAATTGTTGTAGGAAAATCATGGTGTATATATTGTATACTTTATGAACACAACACTTACAATTCTAGAAAGCCAGACTTTGGTTTTATAGCTTCCTTTAAATCTTGTAATAGCACAAATGGCCCTTGTTATACAATTACTACTTTGATGCCACTATGAAGATGTGAACATTATTATAGCTTTGAAAAAAATTCAAAATCTTTTATTTACTTCAAAAACTTACACTTCTATTAATGTCCACTCCACTTTCATATTAATTGTAGTAATCATATAATTTTAAGACTGTTACTGGATTTGTATACTGAACAATACGATTTAATTGTCTCTTTTTTTAAGTGACTGTAGACACAAATGATTTTGCATGGCATTATTTTCTGTATCAGAAATAATCTTGTCTCAGTGGCAATAACATCTTCAGCTTTCTTCCCTATCGCTGTCCCCCCTCACGCTCCCCCTGCCCCCCCCCCCCCTCCTCTCATTCATAATAAACTGCTGTTTCATTTCCTATCATCTACTGTACCTTCATTTAAATTTACACATGTAAATTACAGCATGTAACATGCAAGCAAGCAGATATGTTTACTCTTCCATATATCCACACATTCACCCCTGCTGGTGTGTAACTATTGCAGAAAAAACAAAAACATTTTGTTGCTCATTCTCAATATTCTCCAGATCTGGCTGCTGACATATTTTTATTTTCAGAGTTGTAAGTAAACCCCACTGAAAGAATGAAGATTTGCAATGGTAGACAAAATAAAAGAAAATTTCACACGGTTCCAGCAAGAGGCGTACCAAGATTGCTCCTGGAAGTGGAAATGGAACTAGGAGCGATGCATCAATTGTGGAAGAGATTATCTTGAAGGAGATCATGCATGATAAGTAAAATGTAAGCATAGAAAAATTTTGTTGACAAAGTTCTGGAATTTTTTGAACAGATCTCGTATATACTGAAATTGTTTTCATAAGCAATGACAGTCTTGCTGTTAAGTATTGCATATACATGGTTAACAGTGTAATTAGTTGTTTGCACAAAGATAATATGACAATTTACTAGTTTTACTCATGGGTCATGTTTACGTTTCATGTAATTTATTATACAATTTTGCGCCAGTGGTTTGTTGGAGTGAAATGTGGTTGGCAACCTTGCACATGCCCGTGTTTAATGTGTAACTACCAGAAGTTTCATAGTTGTATGTCTGTTAGTTTATTGTTCAGTGCTGGATTGAGTAGAATGTTGTGCCACACAGTTTGCAAATTTTGAGATGATAGAGTTAGAGGGACAACTTGCCTGCATTAAATTTTGCATGAAACTCAAGAAAACCTTTACAGATACACACCAAATGATGCAGGAAGCCTTTGGTGATGAGTGCTTAAGCCATACTCGGTGTTACAAATGGCTCACATGGTTTAAAACTGGCCCTCATTCAGGATACCCTTTGACGGCTACCAACAATGCTCGTGTCAGGAACGCCAGTGAAATTATGCATGCCAATCGAAGATTGACTGTCTGAGGGATTGCAGAGAATTAACATTTCAGTTGCATCATGTCGTGAAATCCTGACACAGTGTCTTGGAATGCATCATGTTGCCAACAAGTTTGTCCCACGGCTAGTGAGTCAATACCAGAAAGACCTTTCCCTGACAATCTGTGAAGAACTTTTGGATTGGATAAATGAGAATGAGATGTTCTTTAAGAGAATAATAGCCAGTGTGAGATGTGGATCTATGGTTATGATGTTGAGACCAAGGTTCAGTCTTCACAATGGATCAGGAAAGGTTCTCCAAGACCAGAAAAACCTCGTCCCTTGTCAGGTCTGGTCAAATATCAAAACCATACTGATAGCTTTCTTCAACTTTGAAGGATTGGTTCATCATGAATTTGTGCCACAGAGACAAATTGACAATTGACAGTACTAGCAGGACATGTTGCAACACCTGGGAGCAAATGTGAGAAAAAATGGCCTGAAATGTGGCGAGACAGTTCATGGCTCTCACATCATGATAACACACCCACATATTCATTCCTGTTGGTGCGTGACTACTGCACAAAAAATGAAGGCACTGCTCTGCCCCATCCTCTGTACACTCCTGATCTGGCCCTTGAAGAGCTTTTTTTTTTTATTTCCACAGTTGTAAACTTCATTGAAAGGATGAAGATTTGCAACAATAGATGAGATAAAAGAAAATTCAAAGACAGCACTTTATGTGATCCAGCAAGAGGCTTACAAAGACTGCTCCTGGAAGTGGAAACAGAATTGGGAATGGCGTATCAATTGTGGAGGAGAGTATTTTGAAGAAGACCATGCACACTCGGTAACAGGTAAATATAGAAAAATTTTGTGGACAAAGTTCCAGAATTTTTTAAACAGGGCTTGTATTTACTGATATTGTTTTCACAAGCAAAACCAGTCTTGCTGTTAAGTATTGCATATATGTGTTTAACAACGTAATTAGTTGTTTGCACAAAGGTAATACAACAGTGTACTAGTTTTGCTCATGGTTCATGTTTAAACTTTATGTCATTTATTAAACATGTCTGTAAAATACTATATGTAAATAGTAGACACGTTGCTACACTAATGCCCATTTTTTGCCACCTTGACTTAAGACCACATGCAGTGTCCAGAATTACTTTGCACTTCTTTGTTGCTCACAGGAGACGACTAGGTACTATGTGCCCATATGTATAGTACATGCAGGGAATTTAAATATGGAGGTTTTTATATATAGCAACATTTCTCATAGATTTTCCAGTTCTACTGCACATTCAGTGTAACCATTTGTTTTACTAATGTTGCTTAGCTGAGTGGGCAGCGTGACAGAATGTCAATCCACAGGGTCCGGGTTTGATTCCTGGCTGGGTCAAAGATTTTCTCCACTCAGGGACTGGGTGTTGTATTGTCCTAACCATATTCATCTCTTACCCACTGATGCGCAAGTTGCCAAAGTGGCATCAGATCGAAAGACTTGCACGCGGCGAACAGTCTACCCAACGGGAGGCCCTAGCCACATGACACAACTACTGTTACTATGTATGTGTTTTCCATTTAGCCTTTAAAAATAACATGTAAATGTAATGTGTAAGGCAACTCTAATCAACAAAAAGCATTGCTGAGACAATATGAAACTTTGAGGCTCTAGGTTATTTGAGGAAGATTAAGATTTATCTTCCCACCAAAATGAGGTCATTAGAACTGGAGCACTAGAGTTCAGTGCTGAACTTTTCATTACATCTATTGTGCTGGTGACCAGTGTTGATGCAAATCACTGCCAGGTACATTATTTTAATGTTAGACCAAGCAGAATTTAAATATAAGAAATTAATTGTATTTCTTTTATTTCTACACTAATTATTGTTTTTTTTTACTACCCAACACTTAATTTTTTATGCTTTAGTGAAAAGTAACTAAATAAGTTTTAAGAAATGCAGATATGTGGATGGGCCATTGCAGTACTTAATCTTTTAGTAAACTACTACATCCATTCATATGAGATAGGCTTCCAGTTGCTTCAAGAACTGTTAAATAGTGTGTGTAAAGTTTATTATTGCCTGTTATCTTCCTTCACTCTTTGTTTTGCTTTAAATTATCAAACTAAGTCTGTTAATGGGTGGGGTTCTCTGGATTGAAGGGCATAGTGTTGCATGTGGGAGGAAGGGGAAGAGGGAGTTGTGACACTATGGAGGGACGAGACATTTAGTCTGAGGTGTGGACGGGGCAGATGTGAGAGGAAGGGGAAGGGAAAACAAGTGTATTTCATGGACAGTGAGGAAATGATGTTGATTAATGTGACTAATAATCACAAAAATGAAGGGACAGAGTTTGAGAGAGAAAGACACGAGGGAGCAGGAAGTACAATGTTCTGATGGGAGAGGATTGAGGTGAATCTTGACAAGAGAATGAAGTGTTGAGGAAGTAAGGAAACGGGCAGGATCTAACCAAGGTTGAGGCTTATTCAAGGTTTAGATCAGGAGGATTGTGAGCACTGACAATGTGCTGAAGGTATCATTTGCCATTGTGCAGTTCAGAAAAGCAGGCACTGGGGAGCAGAATCAAAATGGTATGGGTATGGATGTCATCAGTTTTGTGGTTTGCAGCATGTTTATCTACACGTTGGTCCATTTTTAACATAGTCACAATTTGGCAATGGCTATTCACTATTCATGTGAGTAGACAACTAGTTAGTATGCATGTCCATGTAGATCAGTGCACAGTAGCTGCAGCACAGTAGCTGCAGCACAGCGCTTTGGCGGCATTGCTGATTTTACTCATAGCCCTAGCTCAGATCAGATAGGAAATTCTGTGACAGGACTGCAGTGGGAGATGGTGGGTGAGTGTTATAGGGATGGGCTACGATATAGACTGAGTGGTTTACAGAATACAAATTTGAGAAGCATCTGAAGTCCTGAAAAAGGATGTACTTGAGTTTTTAAGGGCTTGGGCAATAAAGGAATTACTGTGTGGTTAGTGGGTGTGATGTGTGTGTTGATGTTATGAGAAGAAATGACATTGGAGACTTTTTATGGTCTTGGAGAGCAAACTACACCCATAAATATTATAGTGATGCCAGGTGGACATCAGACAAGCATAATTTGTGTGAGTAATTGAGTTTCACTGATGGTCATGCAGTCGACATGTGAGGGGCTAAAATAACATTCTGAAAAGTGGTCTAACATGTGGGATTTGATACGTTAAAGGTGCACAATTGTTGGCACCAACAGTCCAGGCAGTACGCGTATGCTTGTTATTCTAGATCCAGTGGTAGCAGCATACAGATTCACACCAGGACTACACCAACTGAGCAGTCAACACTTTTGCGCAGTTATAGCCAATGCTTCACTTGATATGCCATCATCAGGAACCATTCACTGGAACCTGGCCTACCATCAGCATTCATTATCATGTGACCTGACTCTGATAGTATAGCATAAAACATTATCAGAGGGATGAATATAGTAATGAGAGTGAACTATACCTCAGTATCATTAATCATTATTTATGAGTTTGACATCAATTAGGAAACTGGTAACTACTCAAATGTAACAAGCAAGTAGTAACATACGGGACAAGTTCTGGAGTCATGGTGTGGGAGCCATGGTCTACCATGGTCATATACCTTCAGTGTTTGTTGGATGAACAGTCAGTAATACAGGATATATCCAGAACGTCATCCAGATTGTTCTCTACTTGTCCTATGATGTCATGGAGATGCACTATTCCAACAGCACAGTTCCCATACTAACACTTTTCTATTTACTCAATGCACTTTCCAAGGCATTTGTCAACACTTCTAGTCAACATGTGCACTAGGTTTGTTTTCCATTACCTGTGTGATGGATATGTGGGACAATTTGTCCAGTTTACATTACTGGCAACATCTTTCTACCAGTTGTAAGAATCAGTGGAAGTAACATAGAACATACCATGATGAAATGTCACACCTCTACTGTCACAACTATTCACAACTGTGGGTCTCTATTGTAACCACAGACGGCCGCACAAAATACTGAACTGGTTATCAAAGACAGTGTGTCTGTACTTGTATGTCCCTATCACTGGAAGACCATACAGCAAGGCGGCTTATGATTCACATTTCCTGCTTTGTTTAATATAATAACTTTAAAGGATCTGTACAGTCTATTTTTGGAAAATTACCTACCTTATCATCTCTTGAGATTAAACGGTAACAAAAAATCCTTCAGAAGTAAAGGCTGGCTACTTTTTTTCCCTCTTATTTGTAATTCTCATTGTGTTGATGGTATTACTGCTGATACATGACAATGTTAATAAAAGAGCTTGTGACTAAGATTTGAGAATGTCTCTTTGTTTTAGTCCATTTGCTCTATCAACTTTTTCCCTCATTTTGCTTAGATGAACGATATATCTAGTAAAAACTCATTAACTGAAAATCCCATCAACAGCAATGTTTTTTGAATGAGCTACTCTAATTGCATGATATTAGGAAGAATTCTGCTAACAGCTGGTAAAATTATTGTTTATTAAAACACAGCTGATTTCACATTATCAGATGCAGCCTACATGGTAGAAGCAAAGTACAGTGTCACCACATTTTTTGGATATTAATATTAATAAAGGAATGTCAAAATATATTCAAAACATTAAAAGATTGTAGGCATACACATTGCTCCTAGTCCAAATTTACTATTCAGTGAATATTGTCAATACTATGGAGAACAAAAGGTAACTAAAATATGCTTCATTCATTTAAGACAAATTCCTGATAGCTGAAACTTGCAGTTACAGAATAACCTTTTAAAATTTGCCTGCATCTAAAAAGGAAAATATTTTATAGTGGGAAGACGTCAAAAGTTTTTAAAGGAGTCAGATTGGCGATAAAAATTGTCACTCCTAAGACAAGTAGTCACAGCACTATGCAAATTACTGTGTGGAATGTATTAGTTGGCAGCGTCTTACTAGTACAACATCTGGGCAGTCAGGTGTTGCATAAAGTAAAAGCAGACTGCACAAATGACAAACAGAGACTAGCCAGCTAGCAGGATGGATGCTACCCATGTGGACAGTGAGACTTCACATACTCATGACCAGGAGCACAGCGTCGTGGCCTTTACATGAGAGAATAATACAGTATTTCATATACACTAATACCTAATTACGTATATAAACAATCAAAATTATTCAGAATGCTATAGTATGTTAATTCTAAGCTGTTATTCAATGTGAAATGTGGATTTTTTTATGTATATTGTTAAATTTCTACTTTCTCTAATATATGCAGAGTATGGCTTTTTTATTTTTTATGAAATATTTTTAAATTTTCTGAAGGGCTGTGACAGTGTGCCCCTCTTCACGTAAGTGCTCTGTTAATGCAGATGGGGGATTATTTAAGTTAAGGTGTTCCTGAAATCTTATTCAAAATGGTCTACTGGTTTGCCCTATACATTTCTTATTTCAATCATTGTGTGTAACACTCTGTACACCTCCTTAATTATATTTATTTACCACAGCTTTTCCCTTGTGCCTTAGTTTTCTACCTAGATTACACCTGCCTAGGTTGCACCTGATGATGCGGCTTTAGGCTACAAAACCAGTTGTGTTTTCATAAACAATAATTTTACCAGCTGTTAGGGGAATTCTTCCTAACATTGTGCCTTTCAACAGTGGTGGATGCTCAGCATATAAAATAGTCCATACTGTAATTGCATCTTGTTAAAACATTTCATTCTGACTCGACTGGATTTATCAGGATGTGGAAACAGTTCAAAATAATGTTCTGGCACTGTAGGTTGAGGATGTCGTTATCTACAATTGCATGTACTGTATATCTTATTGTTATCCGCCCGTATTACTAATGGAGATCTTTATTGGAATTCTTATATAAAGATTCTAAAGTCTCCTGATGATTACCAAGCGAGGCAGCACTGTGGTAAGACACCTAATTCACATTTGGAAGTGTGCGGCCACAAGTCCCTGTCCAACCATCCGTTTATGTTTTTTGTGGTTTTCCTAAATCACTAAAGGCAAATGCATGGATGGCTCCTATGAAATGGCTACAGCCAGTTTCCTTTCCCTGCCTGAACACGAGCTCTGGCCCTAATGACTCCATCTTCTGCAGAACACTGAACTCTGATCTGCCTTTCTTATGAGGCATCATGTTTCCAGAACAAATCTTTCAATCTGCATTGGATATGTGCTGTTGTGTATCTACCTGACATATCACAACTGTGCATCTGAATGGGATTCAAACCTACACTCTTACCTTTCACACTCAGTATTCTTGCCAACCTAGCTATCCAGGCACAATTCATGACAAACTATCACAACTACTGCCATACAGTTTTTAATATGTGAGGTAGTTTCATAACAACGAACATTAATTGTGGAAATAAACTGTGGCCTGTGGGGATGCCATTTCTCCATCATACCTTTTCTTCTAATGGTGTCTGTACATCAAGGTATGTAGAGAACTTCTGTGAAGTTTGAAAAGTAGGAGAGAGATAAGAGACAACTGAAGCTGTAAAGGGAAGCCATGCCTTGACAACACAGATAGTAAAAGCATTGCCAGTGAAAGGAAAATGTGTCCAAGTCCAGCACACAGTTTTAATCCGTCAGCAACTTTCACATTGTTCAAACAGATTTTTTCTTCACATGCAGTGGCACTTGTCTTCTGTGCAGGGTGAGTGCTGTGCCTTCTGTATAACGGTAGTGTAATTGACTGCTCTGGTATTACTGACCAAAGAATCACCACACTATGTATCACAACCTTAAACTGCACACATGAATGTTATTCTAGTAACCTCTGACTTCCTTATTGATGGACATTCAACACTATTAGTGCCAAGAAGGGTTTCACCAGCTTAATTCCACCTGAGGTTTTGGTTAGTGACTATCAGGTTACCCTCTTGACGTGAAGTTCATTACTCTCATTCTGCAGTGTAAACGGTCTATCCAAAATGCTTTCTACATACCACAGAAAATATTGTATGTTGTATCACTGACATCAAGAACAGTCTCATAAAATACTACAAGCATGTGTCCTGTGCACATATGCGCCATTTTTTGTTAATTAAATCTGCTTCAGAAACAGTACAATTGAAAACACCTTGAAAGAATACCATTTATTTTTAAGCTCAAACTCACATACTGTACATTTCTCACCCAATTACCATCATATCAATATTGTATAGGTGATATAAAAGAGAGAGAGAGAGAGAGAGAGAGAGAGAGAGAGAGAGAGAGAGAGAGAGAGAGTCTTTTGGTTGAGACCATTATTTTGTAACTTCATTACATAATTATTATTGGGTGTAATGCCGGACAGAATGTAAAACTGATTTGATGTCTTGCCTGTCAGTCAGTGAGAATCAAATTCTCGAGAAATTTTGTATGAATTTCTGTCATTGTAATACACATGAAGCCATATTTCTCTCAGAATTGTAGAACTGATGTTATCTTTCATGACAATAGTTAGACACTTACAGTACATTTTCCATTGAACATACACATTATTATAAGTAAGTGACTTTCCCAATTTTTCTGTTAAATTTATAATTCTTGGTGTGGCATTAGTTTACATTGCGTAAGCTCAACATTTCATGGAGGTAACTGCCCTGCTTCATCAGGTGGTTGCTGCTCGTGGCTGCTGACAAATGATAGTTATCAGCACCCAAGGCGGGAAGCCTCCTTATGGAGACCATGTGCAGAAGCCACACATCTATGCCTGTATTACTGTCAGATTGATGGTATGTAGTATCTCAAATGCCCCCTCAAGAGTTTCAGGTGCAAAATTATGTGTGTGCATAGTCACTGCTGCTGAGTGTTGCTTTAACCTGCATCCAAATGAAAATTAATTGCTATGTGGCCATCATCAGAAATTGTTATCCTGTTTGTAGTCCGATGCTAGAAATAGGAGGAGTCGACATCCATAATTGCTATTTTTCAAGTTTGTTCACTGTGGAAATGTCTATTGTCTCTTATGTTGCAATCCTAAAAGAAGTCCATTATAATCTTATTCTTCTTATTCACTACATGATTTCTCATGTTAATCTTGCATGGAACTCTTAATCTATCCTTGTGTGGATTGCATTTTAAATCATAATCCTGTTGGAACAAATGGAATTTTACGCAGTGCTTCACATATCACATGGTGTTAACAAGTCTTTATGGTATCTGAAATTGCAGATAATGACTATTTGAGTGATTAGACAAACTATTTGCTATGAATTAGTTGTAGGCCCACTCAGTTTCTATCTGAACTCTTAGGTCTGGAGCACCATTCAGTATGCTTGTGTCATCGACAAATGTTACTGCTTCTGAGCCATCCTTAAAAGTCACAGGAGTATCATCAATATAGATTAAGAACAAGAGCACATCAAGTGGACCCCAAATATTATGTTCCCTCACTCTCTGATTAATTTAAATCCTGTGACTCCAATAATGCAAGAAGGACGTCATCAACGGCAAAGCATTCTAGTCGGCAAAATAGAAATTTGTGGTCCACACCACAAAAGGACTTGACAAGGTCACAGAATATAACAGTTTATTACCTGTGTCAGGAGTTCATTTGTGAGGTATTATACGGCTTGTTCTGTGCAAAATCCTTTATGGAAGCTAAATCAAGAGGATGTTAACAGGTTCTGTCCAGAAAAAATTTGTTAGTATTCTATCAAAGGTCACTTTCTCAAAAATGCTTGAACAGACAGGAAGTAGTGAAATGGCTATTTAACTAGCAATGGTATGTTAATCTCCAGTTTTATGGGTGGATGTTACTACAGTATATTTAAGAATGTAAACAATGTAGTATACCAAGTCATGCAAGATTTTGGTTCTATGTTACAAATACCATCATAGCCACCATAATTATTTCTTTTTAGTGACTGATGTCTGCTGATAGTGGATGAAGCCTCTACTAAAGTAAATGTAATCCATCTGAATTGGCTGTTTATTAGTTGGCAACATTCATGATGGTGACATTGAATTTGTGCCTTGTTTTAATAATATTCCATACTGTTTTTCTTTTTGCCCATTGCATGCATATTTTGCTTTTTTTTAATGGATCAGAGGATTTTACAGTACTGGTGATAATGGAGTTGACTACAGCATGTCATCTTGTATGTAGAGCTAGTGCGCGCTCTCTCTCTCTCTCTCTCTCTCTCTCTCTCTCCCTCTCCCTCTCCCCCCCCCCCCCCCCCCCCTCCCTGCCTCTCCCCATCCTCTCTTTCTTTCTCCTCCCCAATCCCACTCTCCACCCTCCCTTATCCTCCTCCCTCTCCCCAGCACAAGGTACTTTAATCCCAAGAATTATCCATCCTTTGTCCTTGCTTCTGTTCAATTTTTCCCTTGTTTTTTTACGGAAAAACGGACTAAATTGGCTGCAGCAGTATGTTTAAAAAGTCAAATTTTAATCTAAAAATGGAACGTCCAGGTGGGAATATCAGCAATATTATGGAAAGGATAGGTTACTACTTACCATAAAAATGAAAACACTGTTATAAAATGAGATTTCGCCAAAGCCTTCTTCAAAAAGGAAACACACATTCACACAAGCAAGCACACCTCATGCATGCACGATTGCTGTCTCCGGCCACTCCAGCCAGAATTCAACTGTGTGGAACGGAAGCAACAGTCCGAAATGGTGCGGTGAAGGTGGAGGGAAAGCAAGGTACGTGGGTGAATGGAGTGGATGAGGGGTGTTGCGGGGGAGAAGTGAGCACTGCTTGGTAGAGAGTGCAGTGAGTAAAAGGTGGCATTACAAGGCTGCAAGGCACAGTGTTGGGAGGCTGTGGAGGAAGGAGGCACGGGAGGGGGATGGAAAAGGAGAGTAGCAGAGAAGGGGAAAAGACTGGCAGAGAATAGTATGGTGCACGATTCATGTGTGCTTACTTATCTGAATGGAGAGAGTTTGTTTTTCCTTTCTGAAGAAGGCTTTGGTCAAAAGCTCAATGTGTAATAGTCTTTCATTGTACCTGTCTAACTCAGGGTATCATTTATACAGTGAATAGCAATACACCCTTTGCGTAATATTGTTAAACTACTTGACAGATTTGGCATCGCCCAGGTACACACTTTGTCAATTTTCTATTAGAAACAAAAACAAAAAAATCAACTGTGTTTGTAGTGTAATATCTAAAAAAATTCGTTTCCATGTATTCATGAAATAACCTTTAAAATTATCAGAGAATCATACAAAAGAATATGCATAATGTACAATATGCAAATGTACAATATCCAAATAGTTTGCAAAATATAAATTCTCTGTAATGTTCATTTAACTCTGAATGTGGTTATAAACAATACTAGCAAACCTGGCAGTGCTTTGCAACTACTGAATATGTATGGGAATTGGGTACACATCGTAGCCTCCCCCCCCCCTCCCCTCCCCTCCCCTCCCCTCCCCCTTGTCTGTCTCCTCAACCCTCCACCTCTCTCTGTGCATCACCTACTCCCCCCCTCCTCTCCATCTCCTCTTGCCCTGCTACCTCTATTTCCTTCCCCGCACCACTCGGTCCATCACGTCTCCCTCCCTTTCTCTCTCTGATCTTAGGCTATGTTTATTGTTATTACATATTAAAGATACAGCAGCAGTATTCTAATCATATGACGATAAGATATATGTAAAACTTTCTTATTTTCTGTGAAAACTGATGGCAAGGAAGAAAACAAAACAGCACACCATTGTATATGCAATTTTTGTTTAAAATTATGTATATATACTTTATGAGAGGAACATTTTTGTCTAATGGTTTAAATGCCTTTCTATCATAGTTAAAACTGATTGTGAGAAAGGAAACAAAATTGCACATTTACACAGCAGAAAACAGCACAGCGTTTTCTTTCTCCCAGTCAGTTACAACAGAAAACTTTTGCATTGTTGTTTAAAACACTTTATAGTTTATGTCCTTCCAAATGTTCATTTGAGTATCGAGTAACAATTTGAAGCAGTTCAGTTAAGTTTTTTCGAGATCTTTGGTAATAACATTCTTTCTTTTTACATTAAATATATATTATATACCATATATTACAAAAATATATAGTGCATGTGCAACTGAACGTTCATTAAAGTACCATGTAACAATTTGGAGAAAATTGGTCTACATCTACGTCGACACTCTGCAGTCCAACATAGAGTGTATGACAGAGGGTACCCTGTACCATTACTAGTTATTTCCTTTCCTGTTCCACTCGCAAACAGAGCGAGTGTCTATATGCCTCCATACGATCCCTAATTTCTCGTATCTTCCAGGTTCTAATGTGTAATGTATGTTCGAAGCAGCAGAATCATTCTGCAGTCAGCTTCAACTGCCAGTTCTCTAAATTTTCTCAATAGTGTCCCTCAAAATGAATGTCTCCTTCCCTCCAGGGATTCCCATTTGAGTAGCTGAAGCACGTACACAACACTTGCATGTTGTTCGAACCTACCAGTAACAGATCTAGCAGCCCACCTCCCAATTACCTCGATGTCTTCATTTAAACTGAAAGAAAAGGTTGCACTAGCATGCTATGTGCTGTCTCCTTTACAGATGAAGTACACTTTCCTAGAATTCTCCTAATAAATCAGTCACAACCATTTGCCTTCCCTACCACAATTCTTCACATGCTCATAACATTTCATATCGCTTTGCAGCATTGCATCCAGATATTTAAATGAAGTGACTGTGTCAAGCAAAACCCGAATATTATGGGTGTGTTTTCCTACTCAACAACTTTTCAAGATTTTTGGTAACAATGTGTCCTGTTTAAATATTACATTTACATTATATATATTTGAAAAAATGTAGCTTAAGTTTCATATCAGATAAAAATTAGAAGAAAATCTGTCAAGAACTTTGAGATTTTTGGTAACAACATTAAACAATAACTTGTTTTTATATAATTATGTTCCGTGTACATAAAGAAATGTGTAGGTCAGGTCCATCCAAATGTTTATTGGATCATCACATAAAAATCTGAAGCAAATTGATCAAGGTTCTTTGGAAATTTTTGGTAGTAACCTAAAAACTTGAAATGAAACAGTGGAGTACTTTTCAAGATTTTTGGTTGTCTGCACAGTAGTGCAGATTTCTAGTTAGATATCCAGAAGCTACAATACGATTCTGTAAGTGTCTCTATGGCAACATCTCTCCAAAGATCTATGAACAGCTATTGTTTTCGCCTACAGTCATTTGCGCCTCACAGTTGAAAGCTATCAGAAGCAGTGCCAGGTGTCGGGGATTTAGCTTCATGCACAATGTGCCATTTTTCCACACATCTCAGCGTTTATGACATCAAATCTCTTAAACTGTGTGTTGTATAATCACACATTTTTGTAGGTAGATTCAGTGAAAATAGTAGCAAAGAAGTGATAAATTTAAATGTCATGCATAATGCACCTCATTGTTTATGATGTCATATCCCTTTAATTATGATAGGTAGGTGGTTCTCAGCCCTACAGCAATTGTTACATGACAGTAATGGATGTGTGTGCCACGTTTGGTTGAAGTTGGTCTGTTGGATTAGGAGGAGATGTGGAACATACATACATACATACATACATACATACATACATATTTAAATATATTTTTCCCGCGTGGAATGTTTCCCTCTATTATACATACATAAACACAGCAAGGCTTTTACATATACACTTTTCATCTTATAAATCTCTTCCCAGTATCCCTCTCATCTCACAACTTCTCTCTAAACAGTATGAGTGAGTCATTGTTTATGATTTTCCTTATGATCTGAACACAACCCACTATCACTCTTACATTTAAATCATTGGAGATAAATGGGTCCAAAAGCAAATTGTCAGTGGCTGATGCAAATAATTCAACGCTGTACATAAAAAATTCTCTGTCCTTGACCAGTACTAACTGACAGAAATCAACATAAAAGTCTCTACGCGCAATACTTCTCCAGTTCCAGAGATTTCCTTATGATGTTTGGATATGTACAACCATCAGCAATGATACCCCAAAACACTTCCAGAAACATAATCAATTTAGTATAAAAATTCCACAAACATTAGAGTGTGAACTAAAAATGATGCCAGAAGATAACAGTGGTGAAAGAGACACTAAGGATATTAAAAAAGCAATTAGAAAAATTGATACAGAAGTACAGAGAGTAAGAGTGTAGACAAACATGACCATCTGTGGATGTTGGCTAACCTTAAGAAGTTGATTGAGGGTATGACAAATTAATGCAAAAAAGATTATCAACTAAATTATATCAAGATAGTCTAATTAACAAACATTAAATGAGGAGCTAACAAACAGAATTAAATCATAAAAGATTGGAAACAGGAATGCATTCAACTTGATCATTTAAAAGGATGGATCCCAAACTACTGTAGTGTGGAAAACATTTACTATTGTGAAGCAAACACCAGCAAATATAGCCGTAGACAACCTAACACCTTTAAGGAATAAAAGAAGCATTGTACAGACCTTCTAATAGAAGACAGAACCCTGTACACAATAGAGGAAAAAGGTAAATTACTGAAAGCTGGAGAACACCATTTGAAGAAAAGAATAATGACCTTATGAACAGCTGTTGTCTACGGATTAAAATTCCGCCAGACTTGAAAAGATCTTTTATGATTTCCATTTTCAAGAAGGGGAATGGAAGCGACATAACAGCTACAGAAGCATTAGTGTGAAATGCATGATGAGCTATTTGTTTGGTACACACACACCTACATTGTGTCGGCTGGACTAACACCATATTTTAGTAGGTGACTGATTGTGGAGAGGAGGAGGGGGAGTGTCAGGTGATGTGGTTAGGAGAGGGAATCAGGAGACAGGGAGAGGGACTGGGACAAGGACACAAAGCGCTAGTTGCTCAGATGGAGGCAACTGGTTTGCCAGCTAAGAATGTTGGCAGGGGAGTCATGGCATGTATATGAGCTCGTAAGATAATGTAACATAATGCACGACTGCACGGGCCAGTGTGGAACAGTGTATACCGAAGCCAGTGTGGTGACGTGAACTGGGGGGGAGAGTGAAAGGGCAGAGGAAGTGGAAACGATTGGTTGGAGGGTGCGAGGACAGTGTGTTAACTGTGACACATGTCAGGATAATTACGGGAGCGGAGGAGTTGTTTTCACGGCAGCCCCCATCTGCACAGTTCAGAGAAGCTGGTCATGGAGAGGAGGATCCAGGTAACCGTATTGTAAAACAACCATTAAAACTGGGCATGTTGTGCTCAGATGCTTGTTATGCCACCATGTGATCAACTCTGTTCTTTACCACAGTTTGTTGGTGGTCATTCATTCTAGTGGAGAGCTGGTTGGTAAACATACTAACAAAAAAAATTCCGCAGTGTTTGCAACAGAGCTCGTATATTACACGGTTGCTTTCATCGGTGGCCCAGCCTCTGATTGAGTATGATAAGCCTGTGACAGGACTGGAGTAGGAGGTGTTGGGTGGGTCAGTTGGGCAGGTCTTGTACCTTGGTAGAGATATGATCCCTGTAACAAGGGGTTGGCAGTGGGAGTGGCACAGGCTTGACTATGATGTTTTGTAGGTTGCATGAGTGACAGAACACCACTTTTGGAGTGATATTGAGTACTATAGCCCTCATTTCAGAGCAGGATGAGAGATAATTGAAGCCCTGGTGAAGAATAGGGCTCAGTTGTTCCAATCCAGGGTGATATTGGGCAACTAAAGGGGCACTCCTTTAAAGCTGATTCCTGGGGATGGTGGGAGGATTGGGGTGTGTGAGGATATGGCATGGGAATTCTGTTTGTGGACTGGGTTTGGGGGCCTTCAGCATACTGGGAAAAGGAGTTCTCAGTTCTGCCAATTTGTCAACCACAGATGGCTAGGCTTTGTGGGAGGGATTTTTTGATGTGGAAAGGGCGGCAGCTGTCGAAATTCACATGCTGTTGATGATTAGTGGGTTTAATGTGGGCAGGGTGTGGATGGAGACAGGGAAGATGATGTGTTGGTTGGAGGAGGAATATGTAAAGTGGATGGCACGTTCCTACAGCATCCTGTTTATGGGTCATCTACAGGAAATCTTCCTAGCCTTCCAAAACTCTCGACTCCTATTCTGATTCAGGTTCATTGTTGATATCTTCATGATCTGGACTCAGGGCCAAGACACCCTATCTACATTCCTTCACAATCTCATCACCTTCTCCCTCGTCCTCTTCACCTGGTTCTCCTCTACCCAACATGCCACTTCTGGAACATTGACCTCCACCTCCCCGATGGCTCCATTCACACCTCTGACCACATTAAACCTACTAACCACTAGCTGCCACCCCTTCCACACCAAAAAAATTCCCTCACATACAGCCTAACAACTTGTGTTCAATGTATCTGCAGTGACAAGAACTCCCTTGCAAGTGTGCTGAAGGTCTCATTAAGGCCTTCACAGGCAGACAATTCTGCCCTGAAATGAGGAGCATTCCACACAAGATCCTTCCCACCGCTCCTTAAGCTGTGTTTCATCGTCCACCCAACTTGTAGCCCCTTCCTATGTCACTCCTACTCCCAACCACTTGCCACAGGGTTACAAACTGTGGCAGACCAAGGTGCAAGACCTGCCCAATTCATCTCCCCCCCCCTTCCCCTCCCCAAGCTCCTCCTACTATTCCTGCACCCAAAAGACTCACTTTTTTCTTTTGTTGTGCCTGTCTGTGATTCAACACCTCTTGTACGAGGTCTGTTAGAAAAGTATCCGACCTTTGACCAGGGAAAAAAAATAGCTTACCTGAAATGTTGGACACCTAACCATCTTCAAAGTAGTTACCTTGGGATTCCACACACTACTTCTTGCAGTACCACTATTGCTAGAAGCATGCCAAAAAAGCCTCTTTTGGAATGGAACTGTCATTGCTGCCATACTGTCCTCTCTTGTCTGAAATCACATTCTTTTCAATGGCCTCTTGAGTTTGGGAAACAGCCAAGTCACAGGGGGCCATATCAGGGAAGTAACATGCCTGTTGAAGCACAGGGATCTGGTTTTTTGCCAAAGTGGTCTAAATCAAGTGTGAAGATTGTGCTGAAGCATTGTCATGATGGAAGCACCAATATTCTGTGGACCACAAGTCCGGCCTCTTGCACTGCACAGTGTCACGTAGGCGATGAAGGACATTCCTGCAGGATTCTTTCGTGATTGTTTGACACTGTGGTGTGTACTCACAGTGTACAACACTGCAGGAGTCAAAGAAAGCAGTCAGCATCACTTTGATATTCCTGTGCACTTGGCAGGCCTTCTTTGGTCTTGGTGATGAGGAATGCTTCTACTGTGATGACTGGGATTTGGTTTCGGGATCATACACATACACCCACGACTCATCACCAGTGACTATGGTGTTCACGAAATGGGGGTCACTATTTGTGGAGCCCATAACATCCTGAGAGACTTCAACACGAAGTTACTTTTGCTCTGCTGTCAGCAGCTTCAGCATGAATTTCATAGAAACTCTCGTCATGGTCAAATTTATGGTCACAATCGAATGTGCCATAAAAGTGCTTATGTCCACCTCTTTCACAATTTCTCTGATAGTCACACGACATTCCCGCATCACCACAGTGTTCATTTTGGCAATGACCTAATCATTTTGATATGTTGATGGCCGACTGGAACACAGCTCGCTCTCCACTGATGTCCAGCCATCTTTAACCAGTTGTACCACTCTTTAATCTGTGTGATGCCCATAGCATTGTCACCGAAAGCCATCTGAATCTTCCGAATGATTTCCACCTGGCTGACACCCAGTTTCTGGCAAAATTTGATGCAGTAGCACTGCTCCAGTCATTTCCCTTGCAATTGAAAAGCGACGCCAGCACTATACACGACCTCACTCAACTGCTGCTTGCCAGCAACTGACACTATTGATAGGTGGGAAAAAATTCACAGATGCAACAAAGATTAAAGGTCTGCCCATGCATGCGCACTAGATTCAAATCCATCAGGTGAAGAAAGAAAGAAAGGGGATGGGGGTCATATACTTTTCTAAAAGATGTCCTCATATATATTAAGTAGGAACCTATATTTTTTATAAAATTGTCATTCCTCCATACTGGATTTTCCGTTGTCTAATAATAATAATAATAATAATAATAATATTTTAGAAAGACAACATGTTCATTTGCAATAATAAGTGGATTAGAGAGCTCACAGAAGAATTTATAATGTTAAGAGATGGTGATACCAGAGTCAGGAACCAGCCAGAGGAGAGCAGTGGCAAATTTGCTACCTATTTTGAAGAAATTAATAACAGCAATGAGAGGACGCTTGATTTTTGTCTGACCAATAACACTGTAGCGATTATCACAATTTCTTATACAATACAATTCATTTACAAACAACAGAGTAACCAAACAACAATTTAAGTCCCATAAGAAATTACATATTGTGAAGAAAGATCAAAAAAATGGTTCAAATGGCTCTGAGCACTATGGGACTCAACTTCTGAGGTCTTTAGTCCCCTAGAACTTAGAACTAGTTAAACCTAAGGACATCACAAACATCCATGCCCGAGGCAGGATTCGAACCTGCGACCGTAGCGGTCTTGCGGTTCCAGACTGCAGCACCTTTAACCGCACGGCCACTTCGGCCGGCGAAGAAAGATCAAATCATGAATGTAACTGGATGATGAACATATCAAAACTCACTGCAGTAACTAACAATTTTCTATTGGCAGTTAGAAACATTACAGAAGGGAACCAAAAAAGATAACACAGAAGAAACTCAACATTTAAAAGAAAAGGAAGAAGAAGATGAGGGAGAGGTGGGAGGGGGGAGGAGAGAGAGATGAGGGAAGGAGAATAGAAAGAAAATGGATGAGGAGTGTATTGAACAGAAGAAAAGAGAAACTGTACACATTTCTGACAACAGTCAAAAGGTTGCAAGCAGAGTAAGTGGAGTACACCATGCGAAATTACGTCACGGTGGAAAGAAAGAATGCAACAGAAGGTTAGAAAGATGGAAGACAATTGAAACACCCACATTACAGCTGATAATTTTGACATCTATGTAATATACAAAATGTTAATTTGTTGTGAAGAGTTTGATCACATCTAGACAATACTAAAAAATGCTAAAATTTATTCTATTGTTTCTTGAAGGTCGTAATTTATTCTACTGTTTCTTGACGATCACAGTCAAAGAAAAATAATGTCCTCTGAATATTGTGAACAACAGGGGAGAGAAAATATTAACAAAATGTACAGCAGGAACATTTCCACAAATTACTGAAAATGATTACAGTGAAGGTGGCTTACAGGTGGACAAAGAAGAACACAAGAGAGCTAAGGGAAGGAGTAAAAGAAGTCAAAATGATTAGTTTTGAATGAAATAAAATGTATAATTAAAAAGTCCAAATACAGATTGCACTGCAGGATGACATCACAGAAACTGATTAACAACGTGGAAGGCCTGCCTTTCAAACTTTTGATGGATGTTTGGAATATAAAGCTAGTGTTTAACATCTTGTAGTTATCTGCCAAAAGAGAAGCACCTGCGATCTCAGCTGCCGTATCAGGATACCTGGTGAAAAATAACAACAAACACTTGATTATCCAGAAATCAGGTGAGATTATTAGAAGGCAGTCAGTTTGGTAAGGTTATATGAGGATATGTATGACACCAAGGAAATCAACACATTAAATAAGAGAGATAATATAAAACTTACTATAAATATAAAGATCTGTATTCCTATTTTCACAAGATACATGTGTATCACAGACATTCAGTGAACTGAACTTAATATGTAGAATCAAGACAGCAGAAATGAATTGTCTCTAGAAAGCAGAACAGATCAGTAAGAACATTAGGCTACATATTAAAGAGGATTTGATATGAGGCATACAAGAAGAAAGCAAGAGTAAGTTTTAATGTCTAGTTAATGATGATGTCATTACAACCAGAACACAACTCAGATTAGGGAAGAACAGGAAAGAAAATCGGTCATGCTTTTTCTTACAGGAACCAGCCCATGGTACATTTCAAATGACTAAGGGAAACCATGTAAATCCTGTATCTGAATGTCTCGATGTGGATTTGAGCACATGGCTTCCCAGATACGAGTCCAGTGTCTTTATCAAAGTGCCAATTTGCTTTGCGACAACCACATACACATGGCCCTCAAGAATTTTGGGTTTGGAATAGTTTTGCATAGACAGAGTAATACCTAATATGAAACTGGAGAAGATAACAAAAAATGGCAGATAAAATGGTTTAAACAACTACAACTGCTACCAAAAGACTGCTTGTCAAAGTCACTACAGCAAGTGAGAGTGTAAGTAGAAAAGTTGTCCATGTGAGACAACTGATGGAAATGTAGATAGAAAAAATATTAAGGTGAGCACTAGGTAAGGATTAAGACATTCCTGTTCTCTTTCTTCTAACTCAAATGTGTTTATAAAATTTCTACTCCACACATCCCACGTTAATTTTTTTGTTGCTCCGAGCCAGTATCAGTTATCCGGTAAGTTAACAGTTTTATTTACATTGAATGTCTGTCATCTTTTATTGTTTGACTTTAGTCTTCCTACAATGTCTCATGTTTTTACAGCCTAAGCTGCAAGTTATATTTTAGAACCTCTGCCACATCAGCACCCAGTGCTGCCTCTTTACCTTGGCGAACTGATACAGTAGCTCCCAAACATCTGGTGGCTATGATTATTTTACCCATCCCTGCTTTTTTTATAGGCTTAATATGTTAATGCTGGGTACTGAAGAGAAATTTTAAGACTAGTTGGCTTCAAACATTTAATATTAAACAGATTACTCAGTGCAAGTCAGTACCTGACTCTCAGCCTCCCAACATGAAATCAGCCATATTTACATTGTTTGATACATTACAATTAAAGCAGTCATACTTCCAGATAAAATGATGATTTTTTTAATGTATTTGATTTTTTGTTTCATCAGAAAATATGAATTTATACAATATAGCTCGCACTTTGCTATGTCCTTTACTATAAATACATATAGTACTCTCTATTCATAAATAAAAAAAAAAAATCTTTCACCAATCATAGTGAATTTCACAGTGATGTGGCTGAGTGCCACCTTATAATGTTCATTTTGTTTGTTAGCAAACAATAATGGGATTTAAAATATAAATCATGTACAGAAGATATTTATACACTTATATGTTACAGGTAGAAAAAAGGAAATCAGTTTAATAAACACATCCATAGCATTTGGGAACAAATGATGAAGTTACAATTATCAATCATTTTCTATATATACAAAGCATGAATGAAACGTATGGCTCATAGCTTTACATTGCTTGTAACCACTTAATTAAAAACAAAATAGACTGATTTGAACAGATCACTATTTGTGTGTTCCTGACTTACACTATGGTCAAAAATATCCTTTACATATTTCATCCATAGGTCATAGTCCTGATAAATTCTATCATCCTCAGTGTAACACACTATTAACCACTTTTTCTCACATAAGCACCATCACTGTGAACAAAGAGACTTTTGTAACAGCACTACTTTTCTCCTTCCCCACACACTCATACATTCATGAAGTTGCGCACATTTGTATGAACACGTCTTTCTCCAGAAAATAGTTCCAGAAAGTACTTGGCTGGATTTCAACAACACAATTAAAATGAACAGTTGTAAACTGCTGAACTTGTTAAGCATTTCCAGGTTTTAAAACTAAAAAAAAAAAAATTACTCTAACACAACACATATACACCACATCATTTGGAAGCTGGTCATTCATAAAAGTCACAACCTTCAGACATCCCATATTATTCTTGAGAAAACTGGTTTTAAGAAAATGTGTTTTCTGAACATCATTCACACAATATAGAATCCGCAATGCAAACAATTTAATAAGGAATTACTACACTTTCAGCCAAAAACGAATTTTGAATATTAAATAATTTTCTGTAACATTACAACAGTGGTAGCAATGAAAACAACTTGACCATTAATAAAATAAAAAAACTCTCTGAAAATGAAATTAAAAAAAAATGTATATAGAAAGAAGCTTCTACACATGTGACTAGTATAGCTAATCATTTCCACAGAGTTTTTTATTTTCAATCATGCTAAATTATCTTTGGAATGTTCTGTCACATCCACAAAGTACGTTCCTTTCAAATAATACTGCCTGAGATCTTATTACTGACACACACAGATCACAAACAGTTTTAAGAAATATATTTTATGTACAGCTCAGGTTTATAGGCTCTGCCTGCCACAAGGAGTATCTGTATTTTTTGTTCTGTTTTAAAATTTTGTTGATAGGAAAAGAATACAGAAAAGTAAATTTCAGAAACAGATACTGTTATACTGCAGCATAAAGGATGTTACACCACATAATTTACAATACTAAAAACATCAACAACAGTGGCAGCAATAACATCTGTATCTGCAATTAGATGCTCTGCACATGTGTGGCTAATGCCTAGAAAGGGAAGAAAAGAGTTTACAGAAACAGCATTCAAGAAGGAGCAAGTGCTGAAACTTCTGCTTACAAATGAATGGTTTAAAACCAACATTACAGAATAACCAGAGAGCAAGTACAGATTCCTACATTAAACTTACAAAGTACAAGACTGCTGGGTAAAGTCAGACAGACACATAAGTACATGCACTTTCTTCAGACATTCATTCTCAACACACTTCAAAGATTCAGAAGAAAAAAGTACTTCGTAAAAAGTTGTTTTTATATTTACAAACCAGTTGAGGCATTATAAAAAAATGAACACAAACAGTACTGGGATACAATACACATTGCACCTGTTCTGTGGTTGCACTGCACCCCAGTGAGCAAATGAGAAAGTAAATCCAATGTGCAGGTCCAAAGATGTTCCACACATAAGTGTCATTGAGTAGTGACATTAATTCAGAGTTCCTCTGCACTGTACATTGCCACACAAACATGGAATCTTAACATCTTCAATAGGAAACTTGTAATCGTAAGTGATTTCTTCATTAACATTGATCTGCTGCTTTGAGTATATTACAATTTTCTTCTGGCCTTCGATAGTAATGATCTTCGCGTAACAGTTCGGCTGCAAAACAAGGAGAAAATTGATCATTACTAAAGCTTTTGAAGCAAATGTAAATATTATTTCACATAAACAGACTTTAGATAAATTTGTCATCATTAGTAGCCTATATTTTGAGACATTATGTTAAGACCATTGTAGGGTAGAGATGAAAGAAAAAAAATATACACACATTATTTAGTGGAGTGAAGCCCATTTATGAATATATTTCATCACAGCTTTACAGTGAGTGAGTTGTAATACTGCATCAGCTCAAATAACTAAAAGCGGACATGACAAACTCACCTCAATGCACCAAGTCTTATTTAAATTATTCTATCTTTACATTTTTATAAATTCGAAGGGAAAAATTACAAGTGACGTAACATCAGCTGTTTGTCATGGATTGGGTACTAGCACCTATGATAATATTTCCTAGCCCCCCACCCCCTTTGTCCAATCTTATACCAGTAGCACGAAGACAGAAATTACATTTATACTTTGCCTTTTCATATTATGTTTTTTTATTTATTTATTTTTGTTTGTTTGTTTAAAAACATTGATTCCAATAACTTTGATAACATGTATGGAGAACAATTTAAACCATTTTTCCCCCCCAAGCTATTCAATTTATTCTCTAATGTCAGTTGATTCTCTGCAAATGAATGCTTTATGCTTCCATGCTAAGTATTGTTTGGTGTTAAGAGTGTGTGTGTGTGTGTGTGTGTGTGTGTGTGTGTGTGTGTGTGTGTGTGTGTGTGTGTTTGGGGGGGGGGGGGGGAGGAGGGTGTACATACCTATGTACAAAACACAAAAAGACGGTTGCTAATATATTTTATTGCATTAAAATCAAGCCCGAAATTTGTTTGAACAGTCAATTCGCCGGGAAAATTTTAAAATTCACAATGCTCCTGTTCTCTACATACAGAAACTATCTTTTGGACAGGGAATGGATATTCAGGATATCTTGGGTGGTGTCACAAATGTCAGTTTGCTTTAAATGTTAATTAATGTGGATGGGCAGGACACGGTTACTGTAATATGTGAATTCAGTATTAAAGGAATGCCACTTATCTAAGCCACATTGATTATATAATTAAGCATAACACCATGAAATGTCCTGAAATGAATGAGCACGTAAGGTAAGTAAGTTTTAGGGAAGGCAAATAGCCAACTACAATTTACTGTTAGAGTCTCCAACATTTTGTCAGGCATAGAGCTCCTAAATACAAAGTAAGCAATTTGGGGCTCATACAGAGACGTGCTAAGCACTATACCTAGCCTTGCAGAGCATGTATGTAAATGCAGATATAGGTGCATATCTAAATAGCATCACTCACATAATAATATAAGGTAAATCTGTTAAGGCATGAATTGTTACAGTCCATAACCAAGTCCTTAGCAACATTTGCTTGTCTGCCAATGTGCAGTGAACTAGCGTCAATGATGTTGTAGACTGTGTTAGACTTTTTAACAAAGTTGGTAGTGCAAATCCTTGTCTAAAAGTCAACTGCTTTGTGTGGATGTAGGAGGAGCTGGCAGCCATTTGTGAACAACTGAAGATGTTACTGACCATGGCTAGATATCTGCTGGCTGTTACCCGGGAAGTAGGGGCGTATCAGTGTGGCAACCAGCCAGCACATCTTCCAGCTTACATGACATGGGGAACCATGCTCGCAGAGTGAGTGGCAGATTGTACAGCCTTCATTTCGCTCGAGGCACATGGTGAACGAAGGGAATGGTCATATGATCTTGCTTGTTCGCCCTATGGATGAAAAAGTGGTCACTCCTTCAGCAGAACACGAGCAGGCACACAAGAGAAAGGCCTAGTTATTGGGAGCGTCAAAGCTAGTCATGTTATGGAGCCCATTAGGGAAATAACGTCCAGGGCCCATTGGGGAAATAGTGTCCAGGACCCATTGGGGAAATAGTGTCCAGAGCTGGACAGACATCCAATGTGCATCCAAGATATGGAGGATGAGGAACATGCCTGCAGTTATCGAGTGTCATCTTCAAGTCGTGCCCCACGTCAACACTAAGCCCCACTTGTGGGGTGGAAGCAGAACTTTCAATTTGCAGTATCATACCCAGAACTAATCACGATCCTTTGATTCGGAGCCAAGTGCAAAGTCTCAATCAGAATTTCCGTCAATTCTGTGACGCATTTGGCTACAGATTTCCAGATCTGCGTTATGGGATGGAAAATTGCAGGACTGCACTTGATAGGTCAGGGGTGCACTTCACAGAGGAAACAGCTGATTGAGTAACAAAGTACTTGTGGAGTGCACAATGCTTTTTAAGACTAGGTGGAGTGGAATTAGATCACATAAAAAGTAAAGACACTTCAAAAGCCAAAATTTTAACAATAAATTGCCGCAGCCCTCCACGAAAGCTATCACTCCAGAATTAACTCCAATTTGGGAGCTGGTTGAAACCCAAAACAGAAAGGTCACTTTTTATGTTTTTCTTAAGTAACTCTTAAACTGCGACATGTAGTAAAAATATTTCCCGGAGTAAAATTAAACACCATTAAAATTTGTACGAAAAATGTACTTTTCATTTTTTCTCCAAGTGTAATGGTTTCTGGGTTGCAGACGATGGAAAAATTGCTGATTATTAAAAACAGTGTTTTAACACTACAAAATTTATGTTTATTGTTAAATAATAGTGACTTGTTTAAGAACAGGTATTAAATGTGTGTACCACATCTAAGTGCCGGAGGTCTGCAAGCTGACAAGTGAGCAGGCTGTTTCCTATTCTCACTACTCCACTAGTACGCAAGAAGCTATTACAGGGTGGTTCACACACACACATCAAAAAAAGTTTTCATCACTCCAGTTCCCAGAACTCCTGAAAACAGACATTGACTGTGGATATTGTATCACAGACACAGTCCCTTTGACTGTTCAGACATGTTACTAAACCCGCCCAAAGATGTAAACAACCATGCATGAGCAGCACCTATTAGATGGGTGGGGGGTGTCCGACATCTGATCAGTTCATTCCACAGCTCGTGTTGTCTGTAGTTCTACCATGCGTAGATGGTCAATAGTGCAGTTTGATTGCTACCGCATTGTTACTTTGTGCCAGGAATGCTACCTACGGATTATGGCTCGGAGGAATGCTGACGCCAATGCCATCATGTTGAATAATGCTTTTTGTGCAGCCACAGGACGTCATGTTACAACTCAAACTGTGTGCAATACGCTGCATAAGATGCAACTTCACTCCTGACGTCCGCGGTGAAGTCCATCTTTGCAACCACAAAACCATGCAGCACAGTACAGATGGGTCCAACAACATGCTGAATGGACTGCTTAGGATTGCCATCACGTTCTCTTTGCCAATGAGTGTCGCACATGCCTTCAACCAGACATTCATCACAGACGTGTTTGGAGGCAACCCGGTCAGTCTGAACGCCTTAGACACACAGTCCAGTGAGTGCAGCAAGGTGGAGGTCCCCTACTGTTTTGGGGGGGGGGGGGGGGGGGGGGGGGCATTATGTGGGGCCGATATATGCCGCTGGTGGTCATGGAAGGCACCATAAAATCTGTACGATACGTGTTTATACGTGTTTGCCATCCTCCGACTGATAGCACAACCATATCAGCAGCATATTGGCGTGGCATTCGTCTTCATGGACGACAATTCGCGTACCCATCGTGCACATCTTGTGAATGACTTCCTTCAGGGTACTGACATCACGTGACTAGAGTGGCCAGCATGTTCTCCAGACATAGACCCTATCGAACATGCCTGGGATAGATTAAAAAGGGCTGTTTAAGGATGACGCGAACCACCATCCACTCTGAGTGATCTACACCGAATCACCATTGAGGAGTGGGACAATCTGAACCAACTTGACTGACGAACTTGTGGATAGTATGCCACAATGAATACAGGCATGCGCCAATGCAAGAGGACGCGCTACTGGATATCAGAAGTACCGGTGTGTACAGCAACCTGGACCACCACCTCTGAAGATCTCACTGTATGGTGGTAAAACATGCAATGTGTGGTTTTCATGAGCAATAAAAAGGACGGAAATGATGTTTATGATGATTTCTATTACAATTTTCTGTACAGGTTCCAGAATCCTCGGAAACAAGGTGATACAAAACTTTTTTGATGTGTGTGGTTATGCCAAACCTTCCACAGATGTCCTCATGAATCACTGGCAGTGCTTAGGAGGTTTTTGTTTTCCACAAACTGCTTTATCACCACATGGAAGGTAGGAATGAGTTGTTAATAATATTAATGCAAGAAAGGTGTATGGACAGATTCTACCTAAATCTATGCACACTCTTCTACACCACTAGAGGGAAACCGATTCCTAGTCATCCTGTATGGCAGTTGTAGCATTCTTCCAGGAAAAGTAACATTCTTCACCACAGCGCTGCTAGCCAGCTTTCTAGTTTACAGACTGACTATACTTCCCATCATTTCCTGTCCATTTCTCTCATGTGAGTAGACAAAATAACTTTACTGAGCTCCTGTTCATATGTTGGAGTTATTTTCAGTTTATTAAGTGTACTTATTTGCAGTTGTTGAGCGAGCTCTTTGGATGGAGCTTTCAACTGTCTACCACATTCTCCCAAGTGTAACATGCTGTCAATATTTATTAAAAAAATGTTGATTTCTTTGTGCCCTCCGTCACTGGTAAGAGTGCTTTACACAACAAGTAGCAAAATGCACCACCCCAACCTCAGCTCTCTAAACATCTGAAGATGCCCAGAGACTTGAATTGAAACTGAATGGAAGCAGATCACCTAGGTGTTATTGAACTTCAGATATTTCAACATAAACATCAAGTAACGCATTGCAGCAGATTATGACCTGTCTTATTCGAACAGACATATTGATGTCCACCTTGCAAGTTACACTGTAGATACATGATAAGTGACTCCACTCACTGCAACCCTCTCTGTAAGGGCCAGCAATTCCAGAACAGAATAGATTTATGCAGTCTACCAGTAATACAATTAAGCATATAGCGGAGATGCTGAGTTGCAGATAGGCACAACAAAAAGATTTTCACACTTGAAGCTTTCGGCCAATGGCCTTTGTCAACGATACACACACACACACACACACACACACACACACACACACACACGCAAACTCAACTCAGACACACGACTGCAGTCTCGGGCAACTGAAACCACACACTGTTACACTCCATCCTGGATTTTCCATTGTTTGAGTAATACAATTAATGGTGAGAGAAGTCCAATAACTTCCTGGTCATTCATTAATCCACCAATAAGTGACTACAACACGGTTACATAGCTTTACAATATGTTTTCAACTACAGACATCACAATGTGCCACATTTACAAATCCAATCCCTTTCCTACTAACGCTATATAGATCACTGACTATGTCACACTTACAATTTAAACACTTCTCAGCCACTGTTAATAGAAACATATTTTACATTAAAGGCCACTTGTTAAGTGATTCATTTACATTGAAAATAACTCTACTATACAGATCATCCCAGGAGGAATGGTCAACATTCACAGATATTAAAGGAACAAACATCTGAAGCAAAAACCTTGATAGGCATATATATGCCCTATTCCAAATGGTTCTCGAGATACAACTCATTTGATGTACACGCTACTTTCTGTATTATTCAATATGCCTGCAGATTTACACATGTACAGCAATTAGAAAACATTAGAAATTGCATTTTACAAAGTATCAATTAAAACTACTTACTTTTAACATATTCACATCAAAGTATTATCATCCAAGTCACATTACAGCTGTTGTACAGCTCACAGTAAATGTTCAAATATCCCACAATCAACTTCAGTGCATTTTTGCACTCTTGGGAGAACGTGTGCTGCTTGTCTGAGTGCCTCTGCACGTTCCCTACTGAGGGCAGCAGCATCCATGCTACGACCAAGGACTTCATCTCAAGTATCTCCCACAGATCAGACAAAGCTGTGACCATTCGTGCTGCCCTTCCGTGTATAAGTTCAATATCCCCTGTTGTTCTACGTGGTGTGGGCCCCACGCACTTGAGCAATATTCTAGGACCAGTTGCACGAGTGATGTGTAAGTAATCTCCTTCATAAAGTGATTGCACTTCCCCAGTATTCTACCAATAAACCAAAATATACCATTTGCTTTACCCATGACTGAACCTATATGATCATTCCATTTCATATACACCCAGGAATTTGTATGAGTTGGCCAATTCTAACAGTGACCCATTGATGTTATAGTCATAAGATACTTCTCTCTTTTGTTTTGTGAAACACACAACTTTAGATTTTTGAAAATTTAGAGCAAGTTGCCAATCTTTGCACCACTTTGAAATCTTATCAAGATCTGACTGAATATTTATACAGCTTCTTTCAGATAGAACATCATTATATATAACTGCATCATCTGCAAAAAGTTTCAGGTTGCTATTGTCTGCAAGGTCATTGATATACAACATCAACCACACAAGTCCTACACACAGGTGACTCCTGAATGTAAGAAGGATAAAAGAACAGACCTACAAAATTACAGGCCAATATCATTAACATCTGGTTACTGAAAAGTTCATTAACATATTGTATGCTCGGATATAATACATTTCCTTCACACAGAAAAATTTCAATCCACAAATCAGCACAGATTCAGAAAGCAACACTCGTGTGAAACTTGCCTTTTCTCTCACAATATCCTGCAAGCCATGAAAGAAGGGCAAGAAGCAGATTCCATGTTCCCAGATTTCTGGAAAGCACTTGACACAGACTGTTAATGAAGACCCAAGTATATGCAATAAGCCCTCAGATATATGAGTAGCTCCTGTGAGTTGTTCTGGGCAGTATGTGTTCAAAGAGACAAGGGTGCCCCCAAGGAAGTGTGACAGGACTACTTGTGTTCTCTTTATACATAAACATTTTCACAAAAAGGCTGAGCAGCAATCTGAAACTGTTTGCTGATGACGCTGTAGTGTACACAAAAATGTCATTATTCAGTAGCTGTAGGATGATGCCGGACGATTTAGACAGGATTTATATTTGGGGTAAAGAATAACAACTTATTTAGAACAAAGAAAAATGTAAGTTAATGCAGATGAGCAAAAACAGTCTGATAATGTTTGAATACAGTGTTAGTGGTGTACCACTGGACAGAGTCACATTTATTAAATACCTAAGCATAAAAATGCAAGGTGATATAAAATGGAATGAGCACTTATGGTTGGTAGTAGAGAGGGCAAATGGTCGAGAATTCTAGGAAACCATGGCTCATCTACACTCCTGGAAATTGAAATAAGAACACCGTGAATTCATTGTCCCAGGAAGGGGAAACTTTATTGACACATTCCTGGGGTCAGATACATCACATGATCACACTGACAGAACCACAGGCACATAGACACAGGCAACAGAGCATGCACAATGTCGGCACTAGTACAGTGTATATCCACCTTTCGCAGCAATGCAAGCTGCTATTCTCCCATGGAGACGATCGTAGAGATGCTGGATGTAGTCCTGTGGAACGGCTTGCCATGCCATTTCCACCTGGCGCCTCAGTTGGACCAGCGTTCGTGCTGGACGTGCAGACCGCGTGAGACGACGCTTCATCCAGTCCCAAACATGCTCAATGGGGGACAGATCCGGAGATCTTGCTGGCCAGGGTAGTTGACTTACACCTTCTAGAGCACGTTGGGTGGCACGGGATACATGCGGACGTGCATTGTCCTGTTGGAACAGCAAGTTCCCTTGCCGGTCTAGGAATGGTAGAACGATGGGTTCAATGACGGTTTGGATGTACCGTGCACTATTCAGTGTCCCCTCGATGATCACCAGTGGTGTACGGCCAGTGTAGGAGATCGCTCTCCACACCATGATGCCGGGTGTTGGCCCTGTGTGCCTCGGTCGTATGCAGTCCTGATTGTGGCGCTCACCTGCACGGCGCCAAACACGCATACGACCATCATTGGCACCAAGGCAGAAGTGACTCTCATCGCTGAAGACGACACGTCTCCATTCGTCCCTCCATTCACGCCTGTCGCAACACCACTGGAGGCGGGCTGCACGATGTTGGGGCGTGAGCGGAAGACGGCCTAACGGTGTGCGGGACCGTAGCCCAGCTTCATGGAGACGGTTGCGAATGGTCCTCGCCGATACCCCAGGAGCAACAGTGTCCCTAATTTGCTGGGAAGTGGCGGTGCGGTCCCCTACGGCACTGCGTAGGATCCTACGGTCTTGGCGTGCATCCGTGCGTCGCTGCGGTCCGGTCCCAGGTCGACGGGCACGTGCACCTTCCGCCGACCACTGGCGACAACATCGATGTACTGTGGAGACCTCACGCCCCACGTGTTGAGCAATTCGGCGGTACGTCCACCCGGCCTCCCGCATGGCCACTATACGCCCTCGCTCAAAGTCCGTCAACTGCACATACGGTTCACGTCCACGCTGTCGCGGCATGCTACCAGTGTTAAAGACTGCGATGGAGCTCCGTATGCCACGGCAAACTGGCTGACACTGACGGCGGCGGTGCACAAATGCTGCGCAGCTAGCGCCATTCGACGGCCAACACCGCGGTTCCTGGTGTGTCCGCTGTGCCGTGCGTGTGATCATTGCTTGTACAGCCCTCTCGCAGTGTCCGGAGCAAGTATGGTGGGTCTGACACACCGGTGTCAATGTGTTCTTTTTTCCATTTCCAGGAGTGTATAAAGGAGACCACATAAGAAATATTAGTGTGACCCATTATAGAGAACTGCTCATGTGTCTGAGATCCCCCCTAGGTTAGATTAAAAAAGACACCGAAGAGATTCAGAAACTCACTGCAAATATTACAAAAACGCCCCGTGAATGTAAAAGGGAAACCTTGGAGGGAAGATGATGATGATGATGGTGATGATGATTTTGCAAAACACTTTTGAGAAAATTTAGAGAAATGGCATATGGGGCTGACTGTGGAATGATCTACTGCTGCCAAGGTACAGTGAACATAAGGACCGTGAAGACAAGATAAGTCAGGGTTCGTACAGGGGCATATAGACAGTCACATTTCCCTCACTTCATTTGCAAATGGAACAGGAAAGGGAATGCCTAGCAGTGGTACACACACTGTATGGTGGCTTGAGGATGTAAGTAGTTGCATAGCCTGTATAGTTTTTAATTCAGAAACTTCAGATAGGTCTCTAATAAGCTGGATATTTTTTCACAGACAATGCGGTACTCTCATTCACTTCTGAGAGTTAACCACAAACGAACTACTTTAAAAAGAAAAGCAGAGTCCAGTCACTCAACATAAAAGAGGAGTTATCCCTGTGTAGTAAAAATGTCCTTACGTGTTGTTCAAAAAATTGTGCAGTGCTCTACATCATACTTTTTCAATACGCTTTAACAATAATTCAAGGCGGCGTCTATTCCCTGCAGGAATTAAGTGTGTAATGTTAGATGCTATCCACTGGAATGAATGGAACAGTAGGAAAAACTGCAAATACATTTCTCGGGTTTGTTGCTGGGTAACATTGTGCAAATCACACAGCATTTCATCAACGCAAGTGTTTGACATCTTCAGGTGGTTGTTGTTGTTGTTGTTGTTTTCACTGGTGCAGGATGTGACCCGTGAAACTTGTGTGATGGTGTTGAAATTTGTTAGGGCCAGGAGCAGAAATTACACATGTGCAGAGAAGCGTTCACAGTTGGACAGAAGCAGTGCCGCTTACCAGAAGTGGAAGGAGGCCTTTCGTATGTGCGCAGTGGACAATGACTGTGCTGCTGGACACTGCTGTGGTTAAAAGCTGGATTAACTCTCTGAAATGTGCTGCGTTGGATCAGAAACTGTAGATAATTGGCTATCCAATTTTAATTTAATGCAACTATGCTAGACTCCGGGTAGTACTTGGCATAAATTTTGGTTGATGCAAATATTTCAGGGTTTGAGAAAAGTACGAACTTTGCACCAACACCTAAGACAGCCCTTTCTGAGGTGTGACAGCTGGGATGGAAGCAGAAACCTTGAATCTTCCCAGTGGGATTTGCAGAAGCAATGTGATGGGACACCAGCCGAGTTTTTACCTCAGCTTCCCCTAAAAAGTTCAGTCAGAAACAAAGGCTCTGGAAGACTTGACAGCAGACAGGCATCTCATTATTTTACCTGCTGATAAGAAGAACATTGCCATCTTCCTCTCAAAAACTGAGTACAACATCGAGAGAGCTGCACTGCTGATGTAGTATCTATATGCATCAAAGTGCCTCTGCAGGACTCATCAGAGTTTTTTAGCTGCAAGTTTGAGCGAGACATTGTAGCACTGTTTAAAGGTCTGCTTTCCTCGACCTATTTATTACTTAGTAACCAGTATTTAGAACAAGTGGATAGAGACACCATGGAAAGTCCCCTCTCCACTACTGTGGCCAACTATTTTATGGAAAACTTTGAAGGAAAAGAACTGTGGTCAGCAACTCTCCAGTCATACTACTTCCGGCTGTATGTCAATGATACATTTGTGGTGCGATCCCATAGAATACACACACTACCTCACTCTGTTTGAATAGTCAGTTCATCATGGAAGTAGAAAAAGATGGCAGCTTACCAGTTCTGGGTGTCACAGTTTGAGGAAAATACAATGGGACCCTTTGACATAATGTCTACCGTGAACCAACTCAAACATACTTACTTTTGCAGGCCAAATGCTGTCATCAGGCTGCACAGGGCAATGGTCTTATGCTCCCTAGTACACAGAGCCTGTATGTCTCAGATACTGAAAGACTGTCAGGTGGTCTGAAACATCTAAGAAAAGTGTTCTAACAGAATGATAATTCTGATAAACAGATACAGAATGCATTCCACTCCAAGCACCTTCAAAGTAGGGATGGAAATGAACATGCAGAGGCAACCATTGCAGTGGCCTTCTCGTCATATTTTGGTGGCATGCCTTCAATAACTGAAAAGATCCTCAAGAAAAACAAAATTAAGTGTGTTTTTCATTCATTGGCAAAAATGAAGAAACTATTATGCCTGGTAAAAGAAAATCTCAGCCTTGGAAAATGTGTCATACATAATACCCCTTGCCAGTGTGGGAAGTCTTATATTAGGCAGATATGTCACGCAGCAGAAGAACATTGTGCTGAACACTATTGATGTTCGTATCTGGGTCGGTCTGACAAATCTGCAGTGGTGAAGCATTGCCTGAACATGGGGCATGGAACGTTTTATGAGTAAACTGAACATGTGGCATGTTTCATGAGTAAACTGAAGTTTCATTGTTCTGAGAGTTCATTTTTAAGGTGGCCATGAGGCCATACACATCCATATGGCAGACAATCATGTCCAGCGGGATGTACAATTGCAAGCAATACTGCCTGGAATCCAGCATTGGCTGCCATAAAATTAAAATGGGAGAAAGAGTATTTCTGATTTACGACCTTATGCAGTGCACAGCATAGAGTTAATTCAGATTTTAACCACAGCAGTGTCCAGCATCGCAATCATTGCACACTGTGCTGAAGGCCTCTCTTCAGCTCCCAGCAGGAGGCACTATAAACTCTATTTTCATCAAGCAACTGTGGGCACGTATCTGTGCATGCACAGTTCCTGCTCCTGGCCCCATAAATTCTGATGCTTCCATGCAAGTATTGCATGTCATATCCTGCAGCAGTGAAGATAGCAACAACTGCCATGTAAAAATGTCTAACAGTTGTTTCAATGAAATATGTTATCTTGTGGCTAACCTGGAAAGTGTATTTGCAGCAGATCCACTGGGAGGACCTGAAAAGTCACAGAAACATGAACTGTTCAAGAAGAAAAAATAGCCGTATTATCACGTGGATCAGTCTGACTGTTTTTCCATCATTCTCCTATGTTATTCCCAGCAAATACATGGAGAGTTCCTACTGACAGGTAATGACCAATACTTTATCCATTCACTATTCATTCTGAGCCCTGTTAGCGGAGTAAATACTTGAGCAAGATATTTAATGGAATCTGTAATTTATATTTTTGCACTCTAATTTCAATGTTTTGATAATTCTGATCTTTTGTTTTACAGTATTTGTGGGTACATAACAATTGGAAGTCCAATGGAATAAAAAATAAATTAATCAGTCTTCAATTACTGATACTTCTGGACACTGTGGAGTATTCTTATTGTCATGACATAGTACTTTATTTTTGTTAACTATGCTGCCCTACACTGACAAAGAATGTTGTACACACCACATTTCCTCAGGCCAAGACCATCATTAACTGAACGCAACAGGTTTCTTAGTTTTGCAGATGGATGGAACACACACTTAATGCCACAACTTCCGAGGGCTCTTCCAAATCTTGACAACACGGCAGCAAAATATGGCAAAAAGGCCAAAGTGGTGGGTGTCTTTGTATCTCCATCCTGCTCTGTAGATTGAACTCGCCTGGGCCTGAATGCATTAGTATCTGTCTCTCAGAATAACCATTTTATCGGAACACTGTCTTCAAATGTTGTATTTCATGATACCACATGTGCTCCATGAACCAATGTACGTAATCCACTACCGCATTGTGCAGGATCATGGCAGCTTGTGGCCTGCAGATATAGATCTGTATGCATTGGCTTGAAGTAGATGCCGTGTGCCAAGGTTCCATCTGCTTTCCTTCATACCAAAACATCAAGAAAAGGTACAGTACCATCTTTTTCCACTTCTACAGTGAAGTTTATATTCGGATGAAGCAAATTCAGATGCTGAAGAAGCGTAGGTAGAGTATCTAGTCCATGTGGCCACACCACAAATGTATCGTCCACATTCCGCAGAAAACGAGGGTTAGGGGGTGGCTGACTGTAATACTTTTTCTTCAAAACCCTCCATAAAATAATTGGCCACCACAGGAGACAGAGGGCTTCCCATGGCAACACCGTCCAATTGTTCAAAATACTGGTCATGAAATAACAAGTATGTTGAAGTAAGCACGTGTTTAAACAATGCTATTATGTCCTCCTTAAACTTGTTGCTAATGAGCTCCAAAGAGTCCTGCAAGGGCACCTTTGTAAATAAAGACACAACATTGAAACTTAATAAGAGATCTGACAGTTGCAATCTAAAAGTTTTCAGGTGACCTAGGGTTGCGAATATGATGATCGCACTTGCCTACGAGAGGTCCCAGTAGTGATGTCAGATATTTGGCAACAAAATAAATAGGTGCTCCTATGTTACTTACATGGGACGCAGAGGCACCCCATTCTTATGGATCTTGGGTAGGCTGTAGAGTCTAGGAGAAACTTTCAGTCTGTTGACACTAAACCTTAGCGACTTGCACTGGAATCGAGCTCTTCTTGATGTGTTCAAAAGCCTTTCTCTGGATCCTACCTGTCAGATCACTTTTTAATTTACTGTATGCAGGATCGCCCAGCAGTTTGTATATCTTGCTGTTATATTCTGTGCGTGAGAGAAGCACAGTAGCATTTCCTTTCTCAGCAGGTAAGATGACGATGTCTTTGTCTTCTCTCAATCCTCATAGAACATTTCTCGCAGTTGAGTGATGTTAAAGTTGGACTACTTAGGTGAAGGTTGAGTCAAGATGCGGCATGTGTCATGCCTAATCTCTTCGGCAGCACCCTTAGGAAGTTTTGAAACAGCCTGCTCTATGCCACTAATCACACCTCGGACAGGAATAGTCCCTGGTGTAGGTCCAAAATTCAGACCCTTCTCTAGCACCAAAACTGAAGCATCATCCAAAGTCTTCTCCTTGAGATTAAACACGGTGCGTCTCCTTGCAATGTATTCTTACGTTCGGGCTTCGAATCAATCATGTTCAGTCATTTGAAGAACCTTAGCTAGTAGTACAGTCCAGTCAGCCAGTGCCGAAGTGGCGCTGTCTACCCAGTTCCAAGATGTTCACTGAAATCTTCAGATGGAGTAATAGTAATTGTCTGGACACCAAGCACAATTCCTGACACATAAAACGCACTCTTTCTCTCACAAGCGCCACAGTCGTCCGTCGTTAATTCCAATGGCAGCTGCGGAATTTATACAATGTTTAAGTTCAGCAAACAGAGGGATGATGTCCTTGTTGCGGCATCTCAGTAAAAATGCAAGGCTGCTTAACAATCTACCTCTCTTTTGACGTAACTTGTCAAACTCACATACGTTCTTCGCTATCTCCTCCCCGTAAAGGTATCAGATGTCACTCTTCAAGCTTTCCTGGCAGATATGTTGTAAATAGTCTTCAAGGAATTTCCATCGGATCACGTGGTGCAAATTCCTCAGAGCAACTATCCGACATCTTCAGGTGGTTCAACCTTGCTGGTGGCTAGATTTTTCGATAATAGACCCATTATAATATTGGTCTAGTACTGTCTTTGGTGAGCAATGTCTGGCCGCACTGTTAGTAAATGCAGCGTGCAGAGCACGCACAGGAGAGCCACTCTGCGATTTTCTGTTTGAGTATGGCACCAACTATCTGCAAATCACTGCGTATGCACGATTTCCGCACCTGCAAATTCTTCATGAGCATGTTCTAGGAATGGGGCATCGACGTGCGGATTACTGTCCGTTGTACCAAGCCACCAGCAAGGTTGAAACACCTGAAGACGTCGGACAAGTGTCCTGAGGGAATATTGTGTGATTCACACAATGTGATCCGTTGGCAAACCCGTGAAGACTATTTACATCATATATGCCAGGAAAGCTTGAAGAGCCACTTCTGTATACCTCATCTGGAGATGTGATGACTCAATAAGTACAGAATGAAAATAAAACAATGGAATAATGACAATATGAAAAGGACAGATTGCTACTGATACAGAGGACGCAACAAGTCGCAGACAGGCACAACAAAAAGACTGCTATAATTTTGAGCTTTTGGCGAAAAGACCTTCTTCTGCAGTAGAAAACACACACACATTCACACAAGCACAATTCTCACACACAACCACTCTCCGTCCACTGAGGCCAGACTGCACCTGCTGGGAGAAGCAAGGTGTAGTGCTGCTTGTGGGAGAGTACGCAAGGATGTGGTGGGGCCAAGGTATGGCTGCTACGTGCAGTCGGGAGGTTTGGGGGTGGAATGTGGTGGTGGTGGTTGGCGGGAGGGGGGGGGGGGGAGGGGGGAGGGGGGGGGGGGAGTGGAAAAGGGAGAGAAGCAGAGGTGAGGAAAAAGACTTACGAGAGCGTTGGTGGAATAGAAGGCTGTTTAGGACAGGGACTAGCGAAGGTTGAGGTCAGAAGGGTTATGAGAACATAGGCTATATTGCAGGGGGAGTTTCCACCTGCACAGTTCAGAAAAGCTGGTGTTCTTAGGAAGATCCAGATGATGCAGGCTGTGAATCTGTCACTGAAGTAAAGCATGTAGTGTTGGGTACAATGTTCCACATCTGGGTTGTCCCGCTGTCTCTTGGTCACAGTTTTTTGGTGCTCATTCATGCAGGCAGACGACTTGGTTGTAATGACCACGTAGAACACAAGATGGTGGTTGCAGCTTAGCTTGTACATCATATGACTGCTTTCACAAGCAGTCCTGCCTTTGATGTGATCCGTGATGCCTGTGACATGATTGGAGCAGGTAGTGGTGGGAGGATGTATGGAATAGTTCTTGCATCTAGGTCTATTCCACACAGCCTACCCACCAATGGCCGTCTCATCTGTACTGACGAGCAGTTCCTCTCCAAATATACCAATGGTCCCAATGAGGCAATCACAGACCAAAATTGCTCTTCCAACCTTGTACAGAAACAAGATTTCTTGAGCCTTGTCTCTCCAGTCACCTACCACATCCCACATTCCCATCGAGCCACAAAGGCATACTGTCTGCGATTCAGTACCACCCATGACTGAAGCAACTGAATCACATTCTCTGCCATGGTTTCAACTACCTCTTGCCATGCCCTAAAATAAGGACTGTCCTACCCACTACTGTTCCCATCCCTCCCATAGTGATATTTTGCCGCCCACCCAACCTACACAATATCCTAATCCAAGCCTACTCCACTTCTGCTCCCAACCCCTTCCCTCATGGTTCACATCCCTGCAATAGACCTAGACGCAAGATCTGTCCAATAGACTCTCTCACCACCACCTATTCCAGTCGTGTCACAGGCATCACCTATCAAATCAAAGGCTGGGCTACCTCTACGAATTGATCTGCAACCACTGTGCTACTTTCTACACGGGCATGACAAGCAACAAGCTGTCTGTCTGCTAGCAACAAACTGGGACAGCTGGACCAACTAGTTGCTGAGCATGCTGCCCAACATTAAGCGCTTCACTTGACTGACTGCTTAACAGGCTGTGCCATCAGGATCCTTCCTACCAAGGTCAGCTTTTCTGAATTGTGCAGGTGGAAACTCTACCGGCAATATACCCTACATTCTCATAACACACCTGGTTTTAAACCATCGCTAGTTTCTGTCCTCCACCTACCTATCCACTGCAACTGGCAGCCCTACACTGCCCCCACCACATCCCTGCAAGCTCCCACAAGCAGCACTACACCTTCCTCCACCTCTACCCTGCTATCTCTCCCCCTCCACACTGCAGCCTTCACCTTATCACACCACCCACAAGTTTCTTCTCCCATCAGCTGCAGTCTGGCTTCAGCAGCCACAGAGAGAGAGAGAGAGAGAGAGAGAGAGAGAGAGAGAGAGAGAGAGAGAGAGAGTGTGTTTTTACCTTGGAAGAAGGCCTTCTGACTGAAAGCTCAAATGTACACCAGTCTTTTTGTTGTGCCTGTCCGCAACTCATCATCTCCTCTGTATGCTGAATGGCAATCTATCCTTTTCTGAAAATATATGCAATTGCATAGCAAAAAATCTACTCACTGATGGCAGCAGAAAACACCGGTAATGATATTTAAATATGCAAGCTTTCTGAGCCAGAAGGAAGAGGGGTGAAGGAAAAGGATTGGTGAGGTTTATGAATTGGGGAGAGTTTGGAAAAGTCACCCAGAAACCTAGCTCAGGGGAGACTTACCAGACAGGATCAGAAAGAAAGACTAATTTTGGGGACTGCATCGGACGAGATTGAAAAGCTGAGAGCTTGAAGCGGTTAATATGCAATACAGAGATTCCTGACGAAACATCATGCAAGAGTTAATAGGACTGTAAAGCTAAGTACATCCTATGTGGTTGAGGTGGAAGGCAGGGAACAATAGACAGGTCAGAAAATCAAAGATATAGAAAAGTAAAAGGGAGTGAGGAAAGGAATGGTTACTGTGAAGAAATGTTGAGACCGAAGAAATTAAAGTAAATTAAGGTCAAGTGGGTGGCGAGAACTGAGAACATGTCGTAATGCCAGTCCCCACAGTCGCTCCTTTCAAAAACATGCTTTTGCATTATCAAAACTAAGGTCCCACTTCCTGTTTCCTAAAATCTCTAGTCCATAGGAGTTACTCTCAGAGGCCTAACATTTAAAGTCCCTTTTTCGAGATGCACCACCCCTTTACAGTTTCAAATACAGAAATCTCTTGCACTTCCTCAGCTAATCTGTCACCTATATGCCTCACTGGCCAATTTCCATTCCACCAGACTTCTCTCCTCCTACAAAATCCTGCACTTATCTGCATCTCATTTTTCCAAGGATGGTATCATCCACCAAGCCAACTTCAAACTGCAACAACAAGCCAGACTTCACCACAAAAAGCCATCAAACCTTCTCATAAACTACCTCAACAGTGGTGTTTCCCTTCCCGTCCTCTCCAGTTCCCTAAACAGTCACACCTTCAGCCGCCACTCCTCTCCTATAAACTGAGCTTGGGCAACCTTCATAACATCTGCCAGCCTTCACCACTGCCTCTTAGAGCAATAACTCAGGATCACAAGAATCAGTCACAACAGTACAGTATTCTCAACCTCTCATCTAAGGCACTCTCCCCTATCTAAGGCACTCTCCCCTCCTGAATTATCTGTATTATCCGAAGGTCTCACTTTCAGCCCTAAACTTGCATTTAATTATGCTGTTTTGGTCAACTGCAAACATCACTTTGAAAACCAATCCCAAAACCTTTCCAACAGAAAACCTGTCACTGAACCCTGGCTTGAACAATTTCGACCACAATCCCAACCTGATCCACAGCCACCACCTCAAAACAACCCATTAAAAACCTTCCAAGAATTCCTCACTTCCAGTACTGCTCTGCATCTCTTCCTCAAGACCCTACAAGACGACCCTAACCTGTCCTCTGCAGAACTCCAGGCTCTTCATTCCCTAAAAACTGAAGACTTCATAAATATCCCCCCAGCAGAGAAAGGACCTAGAAGTGTGGTACTTGACTGATACGTAAACAGAGGTCTACACCAGTCCTCTGACACCTCTACATACAACATTTGCTATTAGGATCCCATCCATGTGACACAAATTGACCCACCTTTTACATTCTTATTAACAAGGGGAGGCCACGACGCTGGGATCAAAGATTTACTTCAATCTTTGTAGATTTTCAGTAGGCCATTAAAGCAACATAACATGCAAGTGGTAAGGTGCACTACTCTGGCAATTTGAGAAAATTGGAAGAGAAGTTTCACGCGTCTATTACATGACTGATGTATCAGTGTGTAGGTGCCACTAAGTTAGAGTTCATGGTGGTAAAGTGGTCAGCATTCAGGCCTTGCAAGATCAACGTGAATGAGGCAACAGTTTGGCTCCTGCTTGAACATAATTTTTAATCTATACTATCAGAATAGAAAGCTGTCAAAATGTCAACAAAATGAGTTTTCTCTCATAAACTCTGAACATTCCGTGTAAATGCAGGGAAACTACATTCATTCGGTATAGTAGATGATGTTTCAATTTACGTTTTCCATGTCTGTATGACAACTACCATCCTGCGATGTGTGATGTCGAGTGCACATCCGCTGAGTAACTGCGCATTACTCTTGTGGTCTGGCACATTGTGACTTACAATAATACTGAATAACACCATTCACATAATTATTTATCAAGGTTTGACTTGGGCTTTCCAAGCCTGTCCCTCACCCTTGAAAATTCCATTAAAAACAGTAAATAGTCAAATAACATATGAAATTCACAAGATCTTCATGAAAATGCATGAGGGTTTTTTCCATTATATTCCCTCTCAAACGTCATATAAATTAAATAGCGTGACAAGTGATGAAAAAAATATAGATTAAAAAAAAAAAAGTGTCAGCAGGATTTGAACTGCCGCCTCCCCCATGACCTTCTGCTTTAGTTAATCGACACTTGCAAAAACTATAGCACAAACACTTCCCACTTATATTAAGGACACCAACCATTACCTAGATTGCCTGAAATCTCTGATCATGCACCTTACTTGTCACCACCGATAACCATCTCCCTCTGTACCAACAACCCCCTTGTACAATATCAAGTCTGCTGATGAACATTTCCTCAGTCAGCACCCATCAGATTCCAAACCTACGGCATCCTTACTGCTCACCTTAATCAACTTTATACTTACCAACAACTACTTTAACTTTGAGTGACAGACAAACAAACATATCAGGGCCACAGGAACCAGGATGGTTCCTTTGTACGCCAACTTTTTCATGGGCTGCTTGGAGGGGCTTTACCTGGGGTCCGTATGCTTTCAGTCCCTAGTTTGGTTTAGATACACTGATGACAATCTTTGCCATTTTTGTTGTTGTGGTCTTCAGTCCAGAGACTAGTTTGATGCAGCACTCCATGCTACTCTATCCTGTGCAAGCTTCTTCATTTCCATGCAAGCTTCTTCATTTCCAAGCAACTACTGCACCCTACATCCTTCTGAATCTGCTTAGTGTATTCATCTCTTGGTCTCCCTCTACAATTTTTACCCTCCACGTTGCCCTCCAATACTAAGGTGGTGATCCCTTGATGCCTCAGAACATGTCCTACCAACTGATACCTTCTTCTAGTCAAGTTTTACCACAAATTCCTCTCCTCCCCAATTATATTCAGTACCTCCTCATTACTTATGTGATCTACACATCTAATCTTCAGCATTCTTCTGTAGCACCACATTTCGAAAGCTTCTATTCTCTTCTTGTCTAAACTATTTATTGTCCATGTTTCACATCCATACATGGCTACACTTCATACAAATACTTTGAGAAAAGACTTCCAGACACTTAAATCTACGCTCGATGTTAACAAATTTCACTTCTTCAGAAATGCTTTTCTTGCCATTACCAGTCTACATTTTATATCCTCCCTACTTTGACCATCATCAGTTATTTTGAAACTTCCTGGCAGATTAAAACTGTGTGCCAGACTGAGACTCGAACTCTGGACCTTTGCCTTTCGTGGGCAAGTGTTCTAGCAACTGAGCTACCCAAGCACGACTCACGCCCTGTCCTCACAGCTTTACTTCTGCCAGCTGTGAGGACGGGGCATGAGTCGTGCTTGGGTAGCTCAGTTGGTAGAGCACTTGCCCGCGAAAGGCAAAGGTCCCAAGTTCAAGTCTCGGTCTGGCACACAGTTTTAATCTGCCAGGAAGTTTCATATTAGCGCACACTCCGCTGCAGAGTGAAAATCTCATTCTGATTAGTTATTTTGCTCACCAAATAGCAAAGCTCATCTACTATTTTAAGTGTCTCATTTCCTAATCTAATTCCTCAGCGTCACCTGATTTAGTTAGGGACTACATTCCATTATCCTCGTTTTGCTTTTGTTTGATATTCATATTATAGCCTCCTTTCAAGACACTGTACATTCCGTTCAACTGCTCTTTCAGGTCCTTTGCAATTTCATCGGCAAACCTCGAAGGTTTTATTTCTTCTCCATGGATTTTAATTCCTACTCCACATTCTTCTTTTGTTTCCTTTACTGGTTGCTCAGTGTATAGATTAAATAAATCGGGGATAGGCTACACCCCTATCTCATTTCCTTCTCAACCACTGCTTCCCTTTCATGCCCCTCGACTCTTATAACTGCCATCTGATTTTTGTACAAAGTGTAAATAGCCTTTGGCTCCCTGTATTTTATCCTTGCCACCTTCAGAATTTGAAAGAGAGTATTCCAGTCAACATTGTCAAAAGCTTTCTCTAAGTCTACAAATGCTAGAAACCTGGGTTTGCCTTTTCTTAATCTATCTTCTAAGCTAAAGTTGTAGGGTCAGTATTGCTTCACGTGTTCCTATTTTCTATGGAATCCAAACTGATCTTCCCCTAGGTCAGCTTCTACCTGTTTTTCCATTCATCTGTAAAGAATTCGTGTCAGTATTTTGCAGCCGTGACTTACTAAACTGATAGATCGGTAATTTTCACACCTGGCAACATCTGCTTTACCATATGTCCACATTAAACCTAACAACAAACAGTTCTTACAGTCTGACAGTTACAATCCTTCCCATGTCAAACACTCTCTCTCATAAGCCCTGGCATCCAAGGCAGATATTTATTTAGTTGCAGACTCTTTACAGCTGTACACCACCATTCTCACATCAGCCTTCACTGGGCACAATTGCGCCAACCAGCCTGGGTCAGAAGCATATTTCTCAGGCCATCATATCCAATTTTGGTACCACTGATCCCTCCACAAACAACTTGTCACTCAGTATTATACTTGTCTTGAATGTATTGATCAGCTACTTTGATCAGGCTATGACTTCCTAAAATGATGCCCTGAGATGGGGTTCTTCCATCTGACATTTTGGCCACCACCCCTAGAATAGCTTTTCATTGCCCCCTTCCTATCTCCACAGTATCCTTCTTAGACCCTGTGCTTCTTCTGCACCCATTTCCCTACCCTATGGCTCCTACCCCTGTGACCGTCCCCATTGTAAGACTTGCCCTATGCACCCTCCTACCACCATCTGTACCAGCCTCGTAACTGGCAACACATACACTATCAAAGGGAAATGACACATCATATACCAGTTGTTATATAAACACTGTTTGGCCTTTTACAGGGGCATGACTACCACCAAGTTACCATTTAGGATGAATGGATATGGCCCTGGCAATGCCTTATCATGTTGCAGAACATGCTCTGGTAAGTCTCCCTTGACCTGGGGTTCTGGGTGACTTTTCCGAACTCTCCCCACTTCCTAAACCTCATCAGCCCTTTTCCTTCACCCTATACTTTCCCTTTCAACCCTTCTGCCAGGAGAATAAGCCATTGGTGCCAAAAGCTTGCAGATTTAAATATCTTTATATGTGTGTTCTCCAGCCTTTGCCACATGAGTATATTTTTTTATCTATCTGATTACATTCTATTTTCAAAAACTGGTTATTTTCATTAATCTATCCTTTTCATAATATTAATGAAAATAAAGTAATATTTCATAAGTGACTGATCACAACTATATGTAGCGACAGTTTCAATGAATAAAGACATGCAACTCAAATGAAGACACAGTCAATTCTGCGTTCTCTGTATGGCATAGTTTAATGGGTTTGGGAGGTCTCAATATTATGCTAGATCCAAGATTCAGCACCTTCTTTCACTGTTTGTTTGTTTCGTTCTCTCTCGTTCCTAAATTCCATGAAACAGAACAATCCTGTTATATTTATGAATGGTTTATACTCATCCTAAGAGAAATTCTTGTGTTTTAATGCATAAACTTAGCAATATACTATCAAAACATGAACTACAAATCATAATGTGGCAGATAATGCCAGTATCAGTGGTAAATGTAATGAGTGCTATGTAGTATAGTGCACTTACATTGCAGCTATGGTTGATGAATCTTGCCAAATTTCCACATTTTGTAGCGTCTATTATGGTATCAACATCTATCCTAAAGAGGTAGGAACTACCAATCCCTGTTGCTTCATAATGACGCTCTCGAAGATCAGCTACAAGAGGTCGGACCATCTGTCCCACATATTCAATAACCATTTCATCAGCAGCAATTGGCTCCATGGCAAACAGACCCCAATCATGTATAGCTGACTTTGCAAATTTTAGCTGCTTCTTTCGGAACTGTAAACAGAAAAAGTAATGGTTTCTCATATTAATCTTCAATGGAGCTTATTTTAGAGCATGGGCTATGAAGCACACACAAATGAAAGACAATGATAATGAAAAAGAAATATGTAAATTAAAGAAATAAGGGCAAATTGAATCACATTCACATATGCCGGTACAAATGACAATACGAAAAGTTGCTGCCTGTATCTCATACAGCCTTGAAATGTAATTTAACATAACTGTAGAACATTACTGTTAGCTGCATATGACAAAGCTTTCACTGCTATGAAAGTAAATCTGATTAACTTTACAGAGTTGAATGTAATGACTTATTTTTATAAACTGTTAATTTACATCCAATTGAGTTAATTACATGGGCTGTGCATATTATGCAAAATAAATAATAAAATTTGTTTATATGTTCTCAACCAATTTTCAATGGTCAAAAAACAATTTGTATGTGTGTGTGTGTGTGTGTGTGTGTGTGTGTGTGTGTGTGGTGCACACACTCTTACGTAATACTTAATCCAGTAGCTAATTTGTCATCCTTTCTACAAGCCTGTCCACAGATACTGCCCTTTTTATTTGATAAGTAATGATCTATTCTCATACACAAATTGTACTCTGCCTTTCCATAGAGAAATCTCTCTCTAAATTTCTGCATGTATTAGAGGAATTTACTGTTTAAAACCTTTCCATCAATGCTTGTCAAAATACATTTTAATGGCTCTAGGAAATGATGACATGGAATTCAAGGAGCGAGGAGGAGACTGTTAACTGCAAAATATGCAAGAAGAAACTTGGACAGAAAACTGAGCCTGAAAAATAGCACTATTCGAAAAAGTTGTTCTTCCTGACCACATCAGCTCCATTGTGTCTTAATTTTTAGTTTTACCATATGAAAACAAATGTTTTGCAGCATTTACAATACAATACTTTTAGTAGTAATAGTTATTGGGGAATGGGTGCAGTTTTTTTGCTTTTCTGTTTAGGCTCAATTAAATTCCAAGTTGGTAAATTTGTCACACACAGTTACTCAGCAAAGACAAAACTTTGTTGATTTTTTAGCTTGAAGTCAAATAGAGAAGGATTCAGCACAAAAGTTAAAACATTACTTCAGAAGAACTGTTTCTACACAGTAGAATAACTTATGAATGCCAGTCTAAACATCTTATCACATACTGGAAGTTTATAGCTGATTTACTTCATTCTACAGATGGAACAATTATTTCACTTATTGTGAATCTAAAATAATCAAGTTAAATGTTTTCTTAAGTATCATGTATTTTTAACCGACTTATTTCATTCTACAGATGTAACTACTCTATTTCTTGTTAGAGAGAATTGTAATATTCATAAAAATTGCCAACACACAAGAGCATTTCTTTAAAATAAAATAAAATAATTTTACTAGTTATTTATAGAAGCATTAGAGCTTCAAAAACAATTAATGAGATTATGTTGTAATGGTTACAATGGATTTCAAAGGCAGCGATAACAATACAATTAATGAGTGGTAATTTTTGCCTCCACCACACTTCCATCTAGCAGTTCACCAATCTGTGCTGTCAAAAAACTTGTATGTTTGCACTGTAATCAAAATTTTTCATATCCCTTAAGTTTGTGACTGTTCCAGGAACGCAATATACAGCAAGACTGTCATAAATCAACACTCAATAATCTGGCAGATCCTATAGTCCAGCATGCATTAGAAATTTTCTGTATGATTTTTCTCAGTACAGCTGGCAGTACAGTCGTCAAAGGAGGTATCAGAAACTGAAGGTAATGAAGAAGAAACTTCTAGAACTTACATCTCTTGGGTTGAAGTTTCAGAAGCCTTAACAGTTTTAGGGAAATTTGCCGAGAGTATGACACTTCTGAAGTTGTGAATTTGCACATTATACAAAATATTTTTGTAAAAAAGAGCTCAGTCAGTTTGCAGAAATGCTATGTTCCACATGGCTTAAAAGACAATTTCACATAAATCATCAGTGGTAAATACTAGTCTAACATATTCCACACCCCGACAACAGTTGATATCTGTCCTATTCCTAAAGACAGCGATTCCAATTAAACTGCACCAAAGTCTTGATAACAACTTTTATTAGTTATCTTGTTCTTGATCTTTTCAAATCAAAGGCGCTTACTTTAATTTGTAAATGACGAACAAAAAATTAAGTACACTGAACTTTTCTAAGACTTTGAATCTTAAACTGATCTAACAGAGCAGTATAGTTTTCTATTATTAGCTCAATTTTGTTATTTTTTTTCTTTCTTTCTTTTTTTTCAGAAAAGAAACACACACTTTTAATATTTTTATACTTTAATCTCTCCTATTGCGTTCAATAAATAATATTTACTTGTTTTAATGCACAGAAACTAAATGCTTTGTTTACATTCCATTTTTGACAAGGTTTCAAAAAAATAATTTTTACAATCCAGCAATGACAGCTTTCCAAGCATGCCTAATTATAAAGGTCTTACTGTAGAAAGGACAGATGTCAGTAATATGACTACAAATATAAACTTTCAGTACCATAAAAGAAAGAATGGATTTTATGATTTACCTTCAACTGATTGAATTTAAGGAGATCACTATCAGTATCAATGCCAAACGCTGTTAGCAGCCTTCTCTGATTACTGCGAGCTTCTCGTGATAGTGTCTGCATCTTGCCCGATACAGATTTTATAATTTCTGTAGACAGACCACCTGTTTCCTCACTTGCTTGTTGTATGACCTGACCATAATGATGCTGCAAATAAAAACAAAACTATTATTGAGCTTGAAAATAAATTAAACAGTTATGAAAACAAAATATTCTATTCCCTTTTTCCTGGAAATATTCATTACATAATAAATTAAACAGTTATGAAAACAAAATATTCTACTCTTTTTTCTGGAAATTTTCCTTTGTTCTCTCTCTCCTCTCTCACACACACACACACACACACACACACACACACACACACACACACGAGAGACAGAGAGAGAGAGAGAGGGGGGGGGAGGGGGAGGGGGAGAGAGGGGGGAGGGGGAGAGAGGGGGAAGGGGGAGGGGGAGAGAGGGGGAAGGGGGGAGGGGGAGAGAGGGGGGAGGGGGAGAGAGGGGGGAGGGGGAGAGGGTGGGGAGGGAGGGAGGGAGAGGGAGATGTTTGCAATTGTTCCTTCCTGTAAATAAAGGGTTCAAGGCAGATGATGCACAATCAGAAAGATTTAGTATACCTTGTGCTTCAACTTCTCTTTCACGTCAATCTTATAATATCCTTCTGTTCTTGCACATCCTGTTTTGTGAACACGGCCTTCATCACGCTTTTTCTTTCTTGGTGCAGACGACAAGTCAGTAAGTGAGAATGAGTTAAGGAAATATGCATGATAATGTAACCCAAGACAGTCATGATAATCATTTTAGTAACTAAGTTTTATATGGTACTGTTATCGCACTACAGACTTTATGGTCAATCAACAATATATGGTAAAAAATTATACATAGGTTTCATAAGATTATAGGAATCTATTTTACCAACTGACAGAAGGAATGCTCACTATAAATTTATCAAATAGATTAGCAGCAACTGGAATTTATTACCTACTAACAACTAGAAAATATAGGCTGAACTAATGCTAATACTAAGTTATAAAAGGCAGCAGATAAACAAACGTGCATGCACATTTGCACTACCATCAATTAGCAATGTCAAAAGGCCAAAAATGTCATATAATATTACTCCTGTATTCTAAAAGGAAAAATATGATTTGACAGATTCCAACCTTATGATATAAGAAGCTTCCATTTGTAAAATAAATAAAGAAACACAATTTTGCTACTGGTATTCTAAATCTACATCTATCCTCCACAAGCCACCTGACAGTTGGTGGCAGAGGGCACTGAAGACCCTAATAAAACAACAAGCATGCATACCCTCACCAGAGAAGAATGGTCTCAATGTAAGACAGAAAAACAACAATTAAATAATTTTTTTGTAGAAAGTCGCATGACATATAACCGACAATGACACATATCTATACAAATAATTTAGGACTTAAGGCTACAAGTAACAGAATATTAGAAGCATTATGTCACTGAAAGGCTCAACTGTTTTATCTCTTATCTTAATATCTACTCCATCTTTCGATGGCTCAATGCCTCTACTACTCAGTGAGTTTTTACCTTTACTCTTACATTATTTACATTCCACCAGAACTTTCAATCACAAATACGACAGTCTTGTGACAGCCCAATATACCACATTCAGTGGCAAAAACAACATTAACATCCAAACCAAAAATTTTCACATTCTGAATGGTAATGTATTTCAATACATTATTAAACACATTATTACTAAACATACCTAGGTGCATTAAAAGTTATTTAATCATTGTCCCAGGATGTTCTGAGAATTGTTTAAAAAACTGAAATTCTATGATTTTTATTATTATCGAAAGGTTTATCTTGTTGAATCTAATATTGTTAAGTTTATCAAAACTAAGCCGAAATTAATAAATGTACCTACTGATCACAAGTTAGTGGTTGCATTCCCGAGTACCTGAACATATCTTAGAATAATTTGCAGCAGATTTCTCATATATTTTTGCCTGCTTATAAGCTGGAAGAGGGCTGCGAAATATTTTGATGCCATTTCAAGAATGATTTTTGCTGAAGAATCTGATCATATTTTACTTAAAGAGATGCTTTAATATTACTGAGAATTTTCAGAACATAGCTCATAAATACAGTTTGTGCCAACTAGAGACAGGCTTTAATTGCACTGATGACAGCATTGTGGAAGAAGACCATTACTTTCATCATCCTCGGATTACCCCTACAATCTTTCCCTCTCTCATACTGAAAGGTATTGAACCTGCAGCCACAATTAACAATTAATCCAGAAATGAGATTGGACTGTAAACACCTCAGGAGGAAAAAGAAAAAGAGCCACTATAAGCTGCCAATTACTGTTAATGGGTGTTTTCTGAAGGTAAGAGATGTTTTTATTCCAAAGACAGATATGCCACTGATCATCATGCTAGTCTGCTGCTTTTCTCCATAACTACTGCAGCCTAAAACCAATAGAACCCATATATTTCATGAAGTCTGTCTTACTCTACTGTTTTAACCCTCCTGCCCCCCTAAAAACACACACAACATTATTAAACAACAATTCCTTGATGCCACAGTATGGGACTTATCAATCGACACCTTTTAAGTCAATTTATGTTAGAAATTTCTTTACTCCCCCAATTCCATTCAGTACCTACTCATTAGTTATCAGATCTACCATATTTTAAAACCTTCTACTCTCTTCTTGTCTGAACTATGATTTTCTTGTCATTGCCAGTATGCATTTTATAGCCTCTCTACTTTTGCAACCTTCACATATTCCGCTGCACAAACAGCAAAGCTCTTCACTACTTCTAGTGTATCATTTCCTAATCTAATTCCCTGGCTGCCACCTGGTTCAATTCCACTGTATCCCATTGTCCTTGTTTTTCTTCAGCTGATGTAGATCTTATAACCTGTCTGTAAGACGCTATGTATTCCATCAACTGCTCTTTAAAATCTTTTTCAGTCACTGACAGAATTACAATGTCATCAGCTATCCTCAAGGTTTATATTTCTTCTCCCCTGAGCTTTAATTTCTGTTCCAAATTTTTCCTTGGTTTCCTTCACTGCTAGATTCATGCACAGATTGCACAACATCAACAATCCTGTTTCACTTCCTCCTTAACTACTGCTTCTGTTTCATATGCATTATCGAAGTCTTACTTCAGCAGTCAGATCTTTGGTCAAATTGCATATAACCTTTCACTCTTTGTATTGTATCCCTGATATCTTCAGAATACAAAGAGTATAATCCAGTGAACATTTTCACAAGCTTTTTCTGAGTGTACTCCAGTGAACATTTTCACAAGTTTTTCCTACATCTACAAATACTGTGAACTTAGGTTAGGCTTGTGTTTCTTCAGTCTATCTTCTAAGATAAGGCATTAGGTCAGTACTGCCTTATCTGTTCCTAAATTTCTCCATAACACAAATTGATCTACCCCAGGGTTGGCTTCTACCAGTCTTTCCATCCATTCTTCTGTTAATTACTTGTGCCAGTACTTTGCAACATTGATTTACCAAGTTGATGGTTCTGTAATATTCACCCCTATCAGTACCTGCATTTTTTGACACTGGGATTATTCCTTTCTTCTTTAACTCTGAAAAACTACAATAAGGATATGTTTTATGCTGTGAGCATAATGCACATTGGCAGATGGGCTATAGCTTTACTGGCACTTTTTAACTTAGACAGCACTGGCTAGTCCAGTGGTCCAACTGATGTGCAGTGATGTGCGCAGTTGCAGCTATAGCACAAAAATAGATGAGCAGAGAAACAATATAGCTTCAAATGTCATTTAATTCTTAAAGAGAATGAAATAATATTCGGTAAAACCCCAGCATTACCAGCAGCTTCCTAGGGCACCAGATGGATAACATAACATGCTGTTGCTCTTAGCTAACATAGTATTGTAATTAAAAATAAGATTGAGGAAAATTCTTCACTTAAACACAGGGTAATTTCTCTACACAAGATATGAGTGATGCAAAAGGGAATTCTTCGTATAGTTAAATATTGACTCCACTGAAGGTATTATTTACAATCAGTCCTCTGGTAATGTCATGATCCATTCCCTGTCTGAATTCAAGAAATACATTTCACTACTGGAAATTTCATGTGCTACATCAATGACGAGTCAAACAACAACAGAATCCACAAAGCCATCCAAGTGCCACATTTTCTCCTCCTTTCTTATGATGTGCCATTCTGTATCTTGTCGGCGTTTGACAGCGACACATGTCGAAGCTTTGGGAATTTGGTCCAGTATGTCTGGCAGCTTAAATCCTGTAACATGGCTCAATTCTGTTGGGTTCATATTGCAGTGGTACAGAGGCAACTGTAAAAAGGTAGCATTTGTATGGTGCTGTGAAAATTCTGAATGGTGGGCTCCATGTGGTTCCCAAGTTGTGCAGCGACCGTAAACCATAAAATTACCAAATAAGCACCAACCAGTCGCAAAATCGTGTTTTCTTTATTTACTTTTGAAAATCGATTTCAACTGATTAACAGTCATCATTGGTGCTTTCAAAGAAAGACAGTGTTACTACTCAGGGCACATATTCGTTGAAAGCACTGATGATGGCTGTTAATTCGTTGAAATCGATTTGCAAAAGTAAATAAAGAAAACATGATTTTGCGACTGGTTGCTGCTTATTTGGTAATTTTGCTGTGAAAATTGTTGTTGTCCATGTTCCCACAACACTTCCTACTGCGGCTCTTAAGAGACGACATCTGTGGTACAAAACAACGGACAAAGTCTAAATGAAGAGTATTTGGTTTTTTATTTTTGTCCTAAAAATTTAATTTGTTGTGTGTTCTTTATTTGAACTATCTCTACAGACAGCCTATTATAAAATATGGATAATTAAGAGTTTATATTTACTATGAAATCTGGAACTTTGTGTGCAATATATAAGTAGAAACAAGAAGATGTGCATTTTTTATTAAAAGTATTGATTAGGTATGTGTTAATTAGGATATATGTGACAAATTTTACATTTAAAAGATATAGGTATGCCAAATTGAATGTAAAAAAGGAACGACCAAACTGAGACTTGAACCCTCGATCCACAGACTGTAATGATTTACTGTTCAACAACACTACTGATTCAGCTACGCATTGTGTTTTCAAAACCCTCTTAGCTTTAGCAAGCACAATTCCTCAGAAAAGTTCAAAGCTGATATTTTTCTGTAAGCTTGTGAAAAACAAGAAGAACATCCTGTTTCCTGCCCCCCCTCCCCCCCCCCAACACACACACACACACACACACACACACACACACACACACACACACACTTTTTAATTGTGTTCCATACTCATGTTTCACTACGGAGCAGGAAGTGATTTCAGACATTTTTATACTATGTGTTAACAGGACAACAGTACACAGAGAGAGATTGAGATTGTACATAAGTTTTGAAATAAAAACCACATAGCTAAAATGTTATTAAGAAAAATGTTGATGGCTGTTAATACATTAGAATTTCTTGATATCCAATACGTACATACATAGGACATACTTCCAAGAGCATAACAACACCAGTGTAGAAGAATGATATATACTTGATACTACAAGACACTGAAGAACAACAATATGAAAATATATTTACAATGCAATAAATGATAAAAATATAGTAAAGTTTAGAAAGGATATCAGGATGATCAACCCAGTGAGTATCATTCAGCCAGTATCCCTGAGCATCATCAGCCAACATTGCCTCATAACTGCGTTTCAAATAATGTATATCTTCCTTGTCAATGCCACGTGTTAAAAACTCGTACAATACAGTCATTTCTCCAATAATGTCCCGCTTGGAGAACACAACAGCCTTAGTAACAGGTTTAACATATGCAGTCTCGTTCATAAGCTCCTCAAACTTAGATTTTCGAGCTTTTTTGGAAGCTGGAGGCAGTTCATTTTCAACTGAAGTGGCATGATTAGTAAGCGGAGGTCGAGACAATGGCCGCTTAGCACCTCTCGGTGTTTCGTCACTACTAAGCGGAGAGGCAGAAGGTTCACGCCTGGGTGGTAAGCTATAGGAGTGTTCAGCCGTGATGTCAGGAGGTGATGACAATTCTGCAAATGTATCTTCAGGTGGAAGACCTCCATTCAATACTGTAGGTGGACCTGTGTCTGTTGCAGTCTTCAGGATGATGGATTCACCACCAGCCAGAGCCATGAGTGCTTCTGCTGCAGCAGAATCAACAGTGCTGTGCATTTCCATTTTGTGCAACGGACTGAGAGAAGTGGGGACAGCAACACTCGCTGGCAAAGGAATTTCTTCCAGTGCAGGTTTCACATCCTCAAGTCCCGCAACTCCAAATCCACTTTCTGTATCACTGAGACTCTCAGGGGGAATAGGAGTTTCACTGCGCTCAGGTGTCCTCGCTTTACTGTGAAAGTTAAGAAAGATTCATTACACTGGCATGCATGAAAAAGTGACATTACATAATCACAAAATAGTTGGGTTTAAATTTTTAGCTGCATAATGAAAACATTAAGATTTCACAGATAAATAATTTTAAAGGTTAGTAAAGAATTATATACAAGAATTTGCTGATAATTGATTTCTGAATCATTAGCAATAAGATTCTGATTTTTACAGATGTAGACACACCTATTTCTCAACAAAACTGATATATGCTGATAATTAATTGACTATTTTATTACACAATTATAACAAAGTTAAACCAGAAGATATTCAATATATCTGTGTGAAACAAAATGAATTAAGCTAACAAACCCCATTTTACTATGCTCGAAAGATATACATAGAATATTTTATTCAGAGTTTGACACACTGGGTTGGCTTCCTGTAAAAAATTTTAACTTTTGTTAAAATGCTAGATTTATGCACAAGTCTCAGTAAAGCAGAATCTACTGTTGCTTTGGACTCAACACAACAGTTATTTGTGCATTTGTATGAAATCATTCCAAAATAAATAAAAACCTGCATAAGGCAACTGCACTATTATACACAAAGTTACCTCTTTCTTCACTAGGATTTGCTGCAGTGAACTTTTCTGATAAAAGTTTACGCCAGTCAAGGACTCAAACCCTTGTACTTGTCTTCATCCAACTGAGGCTTAACAGTACACCATTTAAGCTAGTTATGAGAGTTCAATGCCAGATGCCCTTAATTAGCTACAAGTTTGTGGTACAATCACACCATAAATGATATATCCTCTCTCCTAGGAGCGTTAAACACACTGCAGAGCAGAAGACTACCTGTACTGTTCGGAATATATGAATAAGAGGGCATCTAGTGGCAACATGAATTTCTGAGTTAGCCTGCGAGGCTTCGATGACGCTTCTGGAAAGGCACTAATCTTGTAAGCCAAGTACATAAGTTTAAATCCTTGTCTGTCACCAAGGTTTAATTTGACACAACAGCTCAGTGCTAAATCTTTCCTCTCACAATTAATGGATATTAGTCTCCACCTTGTAACAACCCAAAATGGTTATCATATCCGACCTTTCTCAAACTAAGTGAACTTGTTTAATCCTCAACATTGCAAAGCTGAACTTTCCCTTAATCAATACGGTCTTGTTGCCTGTAGATAAATGCAGAGCCCAGTGCTGCACTGATATGAGCACTGTTAACAGAATGAAAGAGTAGTTTGTGCCTGTCTCATTTTTAGCAGCTTCCTTAGGATGAACAGAACTGGTTCACTAGATTCTACATAGAATATGAGAAAGAAACAAGTTCTCTGAACCTGTTGGTGAGTTCAACCACCTCAGGCTGGCGCGTATCACTGCTTCATACACATTGCAGCCACTGATGAATCCCCATCTCATCTCTTTGGTGTGGAAGACATGTCATTTTGCTCAAACAATGCACTACAAAAATGTAATTGTGTTACTGAAATTGCACAGAACCCATATGAGAATTATGCACATTAAAATCACGCACACATTTCCCAGAATAAAATTTGAAACTGCTGTGTGATGGCCACTCTTACATCATCCTCATAGTAGTGACTGACACATTGTTGTGTGAGACAAGGATAGAGAAATGTGTCAACAAACAGTGTGCTGAACAGACATACCCCTAGCAAATGATATAGCATCAATAATAATTTCAAGGGCTGTTTGTATAAAGCAGCTGATCTTTGATAAACACAAAAAATGAACTTCAATCAAGCTGAGCTCAAAGCCACTAAATGTTGTAGTACATAATCAAGACTGGCTTGGATGCTCCTGGAAAACATCCATTCATGCATTTCACATACCAGACCACAAATAGGTTGCCAGAGGACTATGACAAGAAAGTTTCCAATCAATCATATATTAGCCATTTTCAAGTGATGACATGAAAGTGAAACTTGCCCTTCCCAGAACCAATGGTCCTATCATTCTTGTACATATGTCATTGGAAACAGTTCTGCTGAAATGTGGCATGTAGCATCTTATGAAACTTTCCTGATGTAGCTGTTACCCTAGTACAAAGGAATGAACTTCATGTGTTGTTAGGCCCGTGCAGGACATGGTGGCCCATGTGCAGTGTAGAATTTTCATCCACAGTGCTGGCCAAGTTCAATTGTTTGTTCAGTAGTGGAGGTCACCTGGTTGGTGATGCATTGAGCTGGCAAAAATCAAAGCATACACCCTGCAATCTTTCTCAAATGGTTTTACAGAAAACATTCAGCACAAAATGCTTATTTTTATGTCACTTATATGTAGCTTTATATGTCAGCTTCACGATGAAGTGCCTGTCATTTGGTTACAAGTCACAGTTATTGAGATATCTGCATTTAAATAAGACAATGCTCGAAATTTGAAAAAGTTTGCAATGAAAAGGAGGGGTTGCTATGATTTTGTGTTTGGTACATATTACACCCTGTGCTGCTGTATAAGAAATTTAGCTAACATCTTGACTTTTTCTTTAGACTTGGATGGAGGTCTCTACCTGTCACCAATCTTGAAAGAACTGATTTTACATAGCGCACTAATTTGGAATTGCACACGGCAGTGAAAAAGCCAGAATGAAATATCTGTAACATTCCTGACATCTCATAGATAGTTTGACGTATTCAAACAAGATTCTGGCAAATGACAGCATGCAAGGAGGAGAGTATTTTGCCATATGGCTAATACACAAAGCTTCATTATCAACCATACTGTTCAACAAACTAAAGACTTATTCGGTGAAACATGTATATTTTTAAGGCCAATCTATAGTTGTTGAAATGAGAATTGCCGTGAGTTCGTGAGTTTTGGAACAACATAAGTGAAGTCATTACACATTTATTTTTGTACCGAAGATGTGTTTTCTCCATAGGCTACTGACCTTACTTGTCCTCAGTTCCTCACTTAATAAACAACTGTGTCTGCACAACAAGTTAGTGAGGTGACATTGTGTAAAATCTGGTGTATTTTGGCAAAAGAGCAAATTGTAACAGGGCAACAAAACTGAATCATTCAAAAAGCCTCATACTTCACGGTGCCAATGGGACAGAACTCCATCCTGTTGGAAAATTAAGTCCTGGGAATCTCCCCTAACTTGAGGGAACAGCCGTTACTCCAACACATCCAGGTACGTGAATCCTGTTACAGTCCTTTCCACAAAGGAAAATGGTGATTAAACCTTTGTATGAGATACGACACAGAACACGTTGATCTTCGGTGAGTCTCTTTCGTGTTGCAATGGTGAATGTGGATTTTCCAAACCCTATATGTGAACATTGTGTGTGCTGACATTTCGCTTCATCACTAACAATTACATGCTTTAGAAATGCGTCAACCTCCATCTTTGCTAGCACATTACCAGAAAATGTGAGACGCTTCTCTTTGTCATTGGGATTGAGAGCCTGCACAAGTTGTAATCAGTACGGTTTGTACAGCAAACGCCGTCTCAGAACTTTCCATACAGTTGGTTGGGGTATTCCAAGTTCTTGACTGGCTCTATTGGTAGACTTACTGGGACTGTGCAAAAAACTTTCTTGAATCCGCCGGACACCATCCTCCGACACATGCAGTCGGCCTGTGCTTTTTCCTTTGCGCACACTCCCAGTCTGTTTAAACTGCTTAAACCAATGGTTAATGCTTCTACAAGTCGGTGGATGAATACCAAATTATATATGAAATGCCTGCTGCACTGCAATTTGTGACTCACTTTTTGTGAACTCAAGAACATGCTCCACAGTCTCCATCTCACTCAAAACTGACAGGGAAATGGAATGATGGGCCTACTGACACGTGAACTCTACTGGCCGCTTCTGAAACCATCACCGCCTGCCCACCAAAAACTCTGAAACTTCCTCTTTTCATTGGCATAAAGCTTGTTCATTTTGGATTAATACTTTAATACACGTGAATTTTTGGAAATGGGTCCAACACTTAGAACAACTCTGTAGTTATCGATAGGCACACAAAAAAGAATGAAAACATGCTAGCCTTCAGTTGAATCCCTTAATGATGTAGAGCATATATACCCGAGTGCGCACATGTGCGTACACATATACACACAGACAGGGAGAGAGAGAGAGAGAGAGAGAGAGAGAGAGAGAGAGAGAGAGAGAGAGAGAGATGCCTTTTTAGTTACAGTGTGTCAGCTGACCACACAATGCCAGGATTACAGTTTGAAAGGTAGAGTTTTGTAAGGGATTGTATTAGTTGAGGTGGGGAGAAGGAGAAAGAGGTGGAAGCAGAAGGAGGGATTGGGGAGGGGTAGCTGGCAGCTCAAGGGGAGGCAACCAGCGTGTAAGGTAGAAATGCGAGAGGAGGCACCGACATGTGTGCGGGATAGTAACACAACACACAGGTACCATACCAGATGAGTTCATGCGGCGCACAATGATGATAACATGAGGGCATGGATTGGGAGGTGGTGACAGGACAGGAAAGGAAGACTTTTGGGTACAGCATGTGGGTCAGTGTATTAGCAGAGATTGACGCCTTGAGGATTATGGGAGTTTTGAAAGGATAATTCCCATTTGCATAGTTAAGAAAAGATGGGTCTGGAGGAAAGATCCATGTGGCACTGTTTGTGAAGCGGCCACAGAACTTGAGCATGCTGTGCTTAGCAGTGTGCTCTGCCAGTGCATGGTCAACTGTGTGCTTGGCCACATTTTGTCAGTGGCCATCCATTCTTGATCATGCCCCCATGAAATCCTGTGCAGAAAGTAGTACATAGTATATGATGTGACTGCTTCCACATATAGCCCTTCCTCTGATGAAACAGAATAAGCCTGTGATAGGAATGTAATTTATGTAATGAAAGAGTGAATCAGGCAGGTCTTGCCCCTGGGCTTCCACAATGATATGACCCCATGGCAAGAGGTTGGGAGTGAGAGTGGCATAGGAATAGACCAGGACATCATGGAAGTTGGGTAGGCAGCAGGGTGCCACTTTAGGAGTGGGGCAAAGGATTGTGAGTAGGACGTCCCCCATTTCTGGGCATCCTGAAAGATAGTCCCTGTGAAAGGACATGACTCAACTGTTCCAGTTTGGGTTGATATTAGGCAATGAGGGTGCATTCCTTTGCAGTTGTTTCTTGGGGGTGTGAGGATATGGAACAAGAAATCTGTTTGCGGACTAAGTTTGAAGGGTAGTGCCTGCCTGTGGAGGCCTTAGTGACCTTTCTAGTTGCCAAGGGAATTTTAGTCACTGCAGATACTCCATATATGCGTCAACAGGTTAAATGGGGGCAATTTTTTGGTGTGGGATGGGTGACTGCTGATGAAATGCAGGTAGTGTTGGTAGTTAGCAGGCTTGATATGGATGGAGGTAAGGATGGATCCATCAGAGAGGTGAAGGTCAACATCCAGGAAGTAAGCAAGTTGGGTTGAGGAGGATGAGGTTAAGGTGATTGGGTAGAAGGCATTGAAGTTGAGTCGGCATGAAGCAGCCAACATGTGTTTATCACTGCTCTGAGGCGTAGCTGCCAGAGGATGCTGTAAGTGTTGCAAATAAACCGAAGAGGCACTAGTCACGAGAGAACTTGTAATTAATCCATTGATGCTCTCCACTGTTCAGATGAAAAAGTCTTTGACTCAAAGCTCCCACAAATTCAGTTGCAAATTTCCAGCAGGAATCACCCATTCTTTGTTCGGGGACTTCAGTGTCGGGGGAACATTCACATCGCGTCACCCTGTGCACTGTAGGCTTTTTTCTTCTTCCCGCACTCCCTTGCATCAATAGGTTTAACACTTCCCACTTATGTAAGTTCACAATTTTTTTTCCCTTTCCAAAGAAAAGCAAACATGTCATGACTCCCTAAATAAAGAATCCTTACACTGGAGAGACGGTAAACCAAAGCATCGCAAACTTTACCGTACAACCTGCAGCATGATGAAGGGAGCACAAGAGGCAGTAGATATCATTGTACCCATCAGTATCACCGTCCTCTTAGCAATCATCAGGAGATCATTTATCAACTGACAAGTGGCAGTGAAACTACGAAAACATCAACAGAACATACAGTCACAATACCAGTAATATGAGACGTGGAACTTCCTGGCAGATTAAAACTGTGTGCAGGACCAAGGCTCGAACTCGGGACCTTTGTCTTCACTTGCCTGCGAAAGGCAAAGGTCCTGAGTTCGAGTCTCGGTCTGGCACACAGTTTTAATCTGCCAGGAAGTTTCATATTGGAGCACACTTCGCTGCAGAGTGAAAATCTCATTCGGGAATGTGAGACATGTTCTATCTTGACCCAGTGGAATTACTGGGGGCTAGAATTACAAGAGCTGAAGGTAATGGAACAGGAGTTACCACAGCCGGAATTACCAGTCAAGGAACAGTACCACAGTGATGGATCACTGCAGCTGGGAGGTATCAGATGCAAACAAAAATAAACACACACACAAGAGAGCCACTAATGCCTTTGGCAATGGTGGGCCACTGTTGCTAACACCTACTACACCTATCATTAGTAGCAGCTACAACGACAACAACACAAGGGACAACAGAAACAGCCCTGCAGCAACCCCAAACAACAACACAGTAACAGCTATGCAGAGCACACCTACACAGACTGGATTTGCACCAGTCATCATACACAAATATTGAGACCTGAGTCTTCATGGAGAGATACAGACCAACAACATCTTACTCAAAACTATCAGTGGATCATGCTGCACTACATATATCTACCAAGGCTGGGTACACAAACCCAATAAGCTTCCTAGAGAAATGCAATGTTGAATAAGCCATGTACAGAACTGCTGATGACAAAACTCAACAGTACATAATGACGGGAATGGATTCACAAACTCATAATGAAACAGTACAAGGAGAACTTGTCGCTCTTGGCTGAGAATGTGTAAGTGCAAGCCGCATGACACGGTTCTGAACACACAGAAACATATTCAACTAATTGGTGGAGCTATCTGACATGGCCAGATGCTGCGACCTGCTGAAGGTACAGCTCTTCGCTCACATGGTCATGACTGTAGAAATACACAACCCACCACAAGTCCCCCAATAATGCCACTGCTCTCAGAATTTTGGAAATCTGGCCGCACACGGTGGTCTGGCACCCTGCTGCTGTAAATACACTGGTACACTGGCAGCCATTAGATCCCACAGTGATAAACAGGTGAACACAAATGAGCCAAATGTGGTGGGCCACACAGGGCCAGTAATGCAGGGTGCATTGTCTGCATACAGGCCTGAGATGCAAAAACACTAAAGATAACAAAGCAATCATCATAACAGCTCCAAAGTCCTCCACACCCCCCCCCCCCCACCCCCACACCCTCCCACACACACACACACACACACACACACACACACACACACACACACACCACAAACAATGATTGAGGAACTGAGTCTCCTTTTCACTGGTATTGTTGCTAGAACTCTACCAGTGGCAAGTGAGGGGCAGAAGACTTTCAGGGCCCTGCAGACTCACAGCCAATACAGCAACAGACATACAGCCTGTACAGACAACACAAGCCACTGCAACCACACCAATCATGAAACTAGAACCAGAGCACAACAACACAGCCCTGCCCCGGAATTTCGGACTACACAACACACAAAAATATTACATATTACACATGGGCAACCACTACCTCAGAGAAGCAGAAGAAAGGAGTCAAACAATAACCTATCACACGTGGGAACATTCCTACCCCACAACAACCACACCAACAAAATGCAGGCACACAGCTCAGAGAGTCAAACCCCAATGCACACTATACTCGCCCTCACCACAACTATAACATGGGTGCCAACAAAATGAACCCACAAAACCAACACCGAAGCCTGCCCATACATCACGCCAAAACAAACAAGCAGCCAATAACACATCCACTAACGCAAAGGCCAACAGGAACATGGTATTGGAGGAATAATCGAGAAATTATTTCTCAACCACACATTGACCCAGGTCCATGAAGGTCTTTGGTTTCATCATCACACTCGGCACACAGCTCATTGTGGCCACATCCGACCAGCACTGAGCTGTCATAACAAACTCCTTCAGCACACTCCTCTCACTCTCTCATGGATAACAGCCCCTCACGCAAAAAACATTAACACTGACACAGATCCTGTTCTGGAATGCAGATGGGATCACCAACATTCGAACAACACTACTGAATTAGTCACATTCATAGAGAGGAAGGGTATCTGTATTGCTCATGAACAATATGAAGCTTAAACTGCACATACAACTACATTAATCAGGCTCCTGCAGCTATCGTACTCACCGACAGGACGGCAAGAAAGGAGGTAGAACAGCAAGCATTATGCACTAGGAAAAGAACTCCCTGAACTCAAAATTTTGGAGGCCATGCCCTTCAGGCCTACACTAATGATATCGCTATACAATCCACCTAACCACATCATAACATGGGATATCAGCATAATATATAACACTGCACCATGGGTATCACTGCAGGAGATCGTAATGCAAAACACCCTGACTGGAATTCTTGGAGGTGAAACTCCAATGGCAAAAAACTATTTGAACATACACTAGGCTGAAACTACATTACACTAGTGCCTGTTGATCCAATGTACATACCCTATCACAGTGGACAGAGGCCAGATGTGGTAGACATGGCACTCATCAGGGGCATTGCAGTTACACTCAACATTGAGGTAGTAAATGATATGCCCTCAAACCACATGCCTGTAATACTGCACATGGAAGAAACACTGCACAGCATAGAACAATGCCGGATACAAAACTGCAAGCACATGAATTGGGCTCTGTTCAAAGAAACACTTGATAGTCGTATTCCAGACACACAAACTTACGTGCACAGCTCAAACTGATGCAGATGTCAAAGCACTCATAGCTGCTGTCCAGGATGCAATGATCGACACCATTCCAGTCTTTACACCACACCACACCATCACTCAACGGCCCTGTCCCATTAAATCCTGGGCCTTAACTCAATGAGAAACTGTCTCACGAGATACGGGCAGTGCATAGTGGCAGCGCACCAGGCACTCGTCATACAAACTGTTCGTTAACAGGCTCTACTGTATTATATAGGAGAAAATACAAACATTTAAAGTCACACAGGGCCATCAAAAACTCCCTGGGCTGGACAGCACTCAACCAGGAATGTGGAAATTTACTTGTCACTTCACCAAGGAGAAACACTACATGGCCAAACAGCCCTGCATAATCCACAGAGGAGACGGCAGAGCTTATGACCGTAACACTTGCAGCATCATTCACACCAAATCTGGTTCCATCGAACCCTGTATTCACACCTGAAACTGATCAGGAGGTTACACACCTTGTAGCCCGCCCTTGCATGATGAAATTAGGTGTGCTGGTACACTCGAAATCGCATGCGCTATTAAGCACACCATTGCTAGGAAAGCTCCTGGTCCCAATGGCATTCAAAACTGAAACCTCCAAAGTTCAAGGATAAAGCCACAGAATACCTAACACACATCACCAATGCCATCCCATGACACCAACACTTCCTTGTCTTTTGGAGAGCAGTCACAGTCCTGATGTTCAGGAAGCCAGGGAAAGATCACTCCCTCCTACAAAACTGCACTCGCTCAGCATGACTGTTGAAAAGGTAGGCACTGACACACTAATGACACCCTGAGGCCAGAGCAATAACTCCTCCTTTCTGTAGCTTATCATATAACAAATGGCTACAACACCAAGAAAGCAAAGGGGGCTGTATGCCCACACATCAAAAAGACTTTTGATCATCTCTGGCATAACAGCCTCATTTGAAAACTCATCGAAATTAGTTCCCTCGATGGACTTGTATACCTCATACATTTATACCCAACCAAAAGATGGCCTCAGTCTGGGCAAACAATCAACATTACATGATATACGAGCTGGAGTATCCCAAGGCAGCATCCTGGGAGCTGCCTTGTTTAATCTCTACATTAATGATATCTGAACTAAAGAAAACACAATGGTTGCCATCTACACGGATGAAACGCCATCCTAGTGCAGGAGTGGAAAACATCAAACATCAATTCATGATTTCAGACAACTCAGAACTGCTGAGTCTTTGTTGGAACAGCAGTGTTTTAAGTTAAACGTCAACAAATGCGAGGCAGTCTGTTCACTCTTAGACCAAAATAACTACACAAACAGCAACACTGCAGACAAATAACAACACAACACACACACTCAGTACATTTCCGCAAGAAAGTCAGGTACACATAACATATAGCGCTCAAATAGGAAGAGAAATCCATTACTGTACAGCTACACAATTGATGACAAACAGCTGGACACAGCGTCTGCCATAAAACATCTAGGTTTAACTATATAGAGCAACCTTAAGTGGAATGACCACATAAAACAGATAGTGGGAAAAGCACACACCAGACTCATACTAATCGGAAGAATCTTAAGGAAATGTAACTCATCCACAAAAGAAGTGGCTTATAAGGTGGTTGTTCACCCAATTCTTGAGTATTGTTCATCTATCTGGGGTTCCTATGCGGTAGTAATGATAGAGGAGATAAAGAAGACCCAACGAAGAGCGGTGCGTTTCATCACGAAATCCTTTAGCTGGTGAGAGAGCATTACGGAGATGCTAAACTAAGATGTATACATGGACACGGAAAAAAAATTCCCGTATTTTTCCCGGCTAAAAATACACTTTCTCCCACACGAAAATACACTTTTTCCATGTTAAGTGACAGTATACTTTTCCTCAAAACTGCAAAACTTATCAATCCTTTGAATCGTTATGGTTTTATACACTGGCATAGAATTTACAGGCATTTTAGAAAACTAAACTCGGGGGAAAAAAAACATGTTTTGAAAAGATTTTTAATGTGCACCAACATGTACACATCATGTTTTCGTATTATGAAAGTATAAATTCAAATTTCACCAAATAGTGCATGTTACTTTCCAAAGCATTGAAATCGATATTGCGATGCGCTTTTGTAAGCTAGTCATAGCTCATGTCACATGATCTAGCCAGCCGATGATTGCGAGCATTCAGAACATAGGATACATGATGTAGCCAGCCAACAGCAACATCACTGCTAAGTAGAGCGAACGCACAAATAGGAAAAGTTAATGGTTTAAATTAATATACATAGTGCTGCTACCAGAAAAGAAAAACTTCCACATATAACACTGGTCTCTAACATTAATAAGCTGCAAGAGAAGGTAAGCTTTCACATACAATATTGATCTTTTTTGAGCATGTTACACTTTAACATACATCACACAAATGTGCCAGTAAAAGTTTTAATAATGACATAAATAGCTAATCATCTGGACTCGAAATTCTTCTAAATGGTCGTCCTCAAAGAGTTGATTTTTAAATGAGAGTCAGACGCTCTGTGATTTAAGAAATTCATCATACATTCTCGCACATAGTTCATCTTGCATAAAAGGAAATTTATTCTGAAAGTAACGCTTCTCAAACCACGATTCACAATATTTTCCTGTGATTTGTTACAAACAGGTTCATTTGATCAGTTGCCAGAGAGCGCCAGATAACGCGCGCCACCGCGCTTGCTCAGCTACGATGATGCAGGAAGCCCATATGTTCGTTATGTGTAAAACATTAAAAGATCTTACATTATGCCTCAGAAGAAACAAGACATCAGAGTATACTCCAAGAGCATCAAAATTTCACTCCAAAAACATCGAAATTTCGTGAACCATACTAAAATCCATAATTTGGCTTATTTGTATGTCCAAATTCAGGTGTAAATTTTCTCGGAGTGCCAGTACCGTATTATCTTACGTTTGGTTCTTTATTATGGCATAATGCCATACGTGCTAGAAGATGAAAATGTGCACTTGAAATGTAACGAACAGCTGAAACTAGCCAATACTGTGAAATTAAATAATTCATTTCAAATAAATTGACTGCCTCAGTGGGAAAGATTAATAAAAGCCAAATTTCTTTAGCAAACCGACAAAAATAACTTCATTGTTCTTCAAGGTGATTAATGCTTGACTGTTAGAAAGATGGAAATAAAATAAAATCTGAAATCAAGAACATATTTGAGCCTTCCATAATTATGTGAATGTATTTTAATTCACTTCATAGCTCCTGGCCACAGAAATTCATTTTGTTTTTGTTTGATGTGAGAGCAATAAATGAAGAGGAAACACCAAAACCACTAAATGTGAACACGGGTCATGTGGAAACTACCCATCTCTCCACTACAACTGAGACTGCTCTGTGTATGTCCCGGACCTACGATATTTCCAAACCCTGGGAAATACTAGATGTGAGGCTCATCTAACTTTATCCAGTACTTAACCAGCAAAGTGCATAACCGGCAAAGTGCACTGAATAGGAGAGTGTCTAGGTCCATCTGCATAATACCTTTGATGATGTATGCAGCTCCAGTCTTTGGATATGCAGCTCCAACACACCTGCACTGCTTACAAGTCATGCTACATATAATAAGCAATGCTCCACAATACAAACACACTGTGGATCTTCTCAAAGGATACCAACTCGAGACACTATCTGAGGTATTAAAAAACTTGCCATATGACTGCACAGGAACTCAAGACACTCTAACAATGCTTTCATCCCAAATCTGGTAAAATACAATAACGACCACAGCTGGTAACATAACCACCCAAAGACACTCTTTACTAGGGACACTTAATCACGTATGGCAAGCTGAAGTACACAAACAACGTAAATACTGGCAAACTCCTGCATCTCAGCAAAGCTGACTGGCACTGTCAGCTGAACATACAGCCACCCAACTGGCTGTAGCAGCGAAGCCAATTTACATATTAAAGACAAACAGAACTCACCTAACATTATACACTGTGCAATCAATTTTATGACCAGCTGACCACTGATACGACAACTTCAGCATGTTACAGGTACTCAGATGCTGCAGCCGGCCCAGGAGACATTATCGGTGCCCGGCATCAGGAGTACCTCATATCAATACAGAATTATACTCTTTATGATGAACCTAAGCTACAACACTGGTACCGAGCTTTGCATAATACCCACAAATTAACCATAACCTTACCCTTACATGATCCGTTGCAGCAAGCAAGGAAACCCACTACCGCGCTTACTACCTGTCAAGATTGTTGCAGAGGTTTTTTTTCCGTTGGCACTAATCTTGGCACTTTTTCCACCTCTGCCTTTAAACCTGCTACCCTTCAATTGCTTTGCAATCACCTTTTATCACCTTGATGAACCCGTGTTACAGGATATTCCTATCCAAATGCATGGACAACATCAAAGATCTGTATCAAGTGAACTCCTTGATAAATACTAAAAATCATAGAGGCGATGGTAGAACTTTTGTGATGGTCACCATACTGACATGAGTGTGGAGGGGCTCACCGCCGCCCCCCCCCCCCTTTAAAAAAAAAAAAAAAGAAAGAAAAGTGTTGAAATTATGTAGGAATGACAATAGGGTGTTTTGGTACTGGGTCCAGATAATGAAGTTATGACTGATTAATCTGAATTAGACAAATGGTTTCAGGTTTGGGACCTAGGAATGTTTGCCCCAGAAGGCCATTAAACAGGTTGGCATATATTTATACCAGTTGGCTGTAATGGCTGTGCCGTGGATTTGTTTGTAAGTATCTTTCCCCCAAAGGAGAAATATTAATGTGAGAGGACATAATTCATGATGTACATAAGGAGTGAGATAGCAGGTTTGGAATTTGAAGGATGTTAGTATGGTAGTGTTCAATAGCAGCAAAGCCATGGGCATGAGGGATGTAAGTGTATAGGGAGGCAGCATTCATAGCAATGAGTAGGGGTGCAGGTGGTAATGGGATGGCGATGGTTAAGAGTTGATGAAGGAAGTGGTTTGTATCTATGATTTCCGAGGCTACACTACAGGCAGCTGGTTGGAAGTGTCGGTTGACGAGAGTGGAGATTCTATCAGGTGGGAGCACAGCAAACAGCTACAATGGAGCATCCAGGATTATTTGGTTTGCAGATTTTGGGAATCCTGTAGAATGGAGGTGTGTGACAGGTCGTTGAGGTAAGGAGGAAGATGAAGTCAAGAGAGAGATTCTGGGAATGTCCTAAGAATTTGAAAAGGGACTGGAGATTATGTTGGACTTCTGGGATGAGATTACTATGGATAAACTCGTAGGCGGAGCAGCCACACATTTCACAGATGACTTCTATTAGGTAGTCACTGCACATCTTCACAACACTGATGGAGTGTTTGTCTGCAGGGAGAATGATTAAATCTTGGCCTGTCTTGAGGCTGCGAGTGGTTTTCTTTCTTCTTTTGAGAGGTTTGTGTTCTTGGGAAAGGACCTGGGGAAAAATGGTGCAGACAAACAGGAGGTAAGAAATGCCAGGAAGCGGTTAAATGGGAGGGGGTGAGGAGTGTGGCTGGATGGGGGTAAGAACTGGAACAGGCAAGGTTCAGTGTTGAACTAGGTTGGCCTGCGTGGAGAGATTGGTAGCAAGGAAGTGTTTCCACTGTAGGAATTGGGAGGAAGACAACAGATCTCTGATGAGTCCAGCATGGTTGAACTTTGATGCAGGGATAAGGTGAGGCCTCTGTATAGGACAGTAGGACTGAGGTTTTTGTTGGACAGAATGACAACAGTGTTCTTGGGTTTCTTTAGGTTTTGAGTTCAGTTGAATGTTACGAAGGAGTATTGGAGGATGTGGGAAAAATTAGCAAGGCAGGGCCTCGGTACAATGAGCAGTTGAAGAGGGGATTCAATGGTGATAGGGTAAGTACTGATCAGCAGAGACGATCCAAGTTGGGAGCAGGATGTCAACAAGTTCGGTCATTCGTGGAGTTGGTGTCTGGAGAGCTATTCCAGGAGTTGAAGAGGCACGGGTTACAATTTAGGATCTGACATAAGTAATTGGGACTGCACAGTAACAGTATCTTCAGGAGGGAGTAGAGGTGGTTCTGAGATGTCTGTGCCATGGAGATTTTCTTCTATAGTGCCATGTTTACATGGAATAGGAACTGGCGGAATTTTAAAATATGAAGGTCATTGTGAAAGGAGGGATGGGATCCAGAGCAAGGAATTTTTATGGTAAGGCTATTGGGGAGGGGGGGGGGGGGGAGGGGGGAGTCCAGCCTTGATTTAAGGAACAGACTGTGCGACTGAGCTTTACATATGTATCGGATACCTTTCCGTGCTGACACAGATGAGGCACATGTGTCCATCTGGGATTTTTGTGTGTGTGTGTGTGTGTGTGTGTGTGTGTGTGTGTGTGTGTGTGTGTGTGTGTGCGCGCGCGCGTGCGAGCGAGCACACACGCAGGGTAAAGAAATTTTAGAACTTAATTTAATGCGTTTTCACCATTTTTTTATTTAAGTAATGGAACAATCCATAGTGAAATTCTTACGTTAATTCAAATATAAAGAAAGCACCTTCCAGTACTGTTTTAATACATATTTCAATGCAACACTGTTTTTTATACAAGAAGCAAAAAACTGAAAGTGACTGCAAAAATTCCCATAGCAAGAGGCAGCTGGAAACACACGTCAATACAATGACTACATATCTAAGAAGCAAGAACTTTTCTGAGTTCAACCAACAACTGTTGCTGAAAGCGAGGAACAAATGAAATAAGGGCTCATTCTTAGATACCATATTTGAATACTGGTCATCAATACTCAAGAACAAGGCAGAATCCACAACTTTTCTGTTCTCAGATTGCCCGCTATTACTCTGCAATCATAAATCACAGATTGTGTTAAACTATTCTACATGGTCTGGATTCATCAAGGCATTTGTTTTTCTTGTTTTAAAATAAGTGTGTATTATATGTGACTGAAGTTCCGTAAGCACAGACTGTAGCTTCGATCAGTAACAGTTAGAGCAAATTACCTGAAACTCTCCAACTCTTCAATATCGAGCTCCAAGAGGCGCCGCCTGTACATAAGAGGTCTTTCTTCCTCTCCATCTTCATCCTCATCCTCACTGTCACTCTCTGTTGATGAAGTGTCGGAACTTTCTGAAGACGAACTGGATGAGGAGGAACTTGATGACTTTTCACTTTCACTCTGCATAGTGGGTGGTTTCTCAGAGTGCCTCTGGAAGAGATCTTCGCTGACATCTCCCTGTCAGAACAAGTCCAGTTTATTATTGTTAGTACATGCTCTGAAGTCTAAAAATACAATGATAACAATCATTTACGTCATCCGAAATTTAAAACTAGCAATGATTTTTTTTATTTTTAGGAATGAAAAAATAAGGTACACATCTGACTCAATTTAACTTCAAAATATCAGCTTTAAGATTATTGTGAAAAACAGATTATTTATTTGTCAAAAGTGTAAAAACTGTTTTAGTCAGTCACAAATTAATGTCAAATTTTCCCGTTAGATTCTCAATAGTAAGTGCTCATTCCTCTTCGTCAAATTTCCAACATATTTTTTTCTAACACACAATGCTTCACATTTTTGTTGACCCACTCAATTTTAACATTCTTCAGCAATCACACAGTAAATGCTTCGAATTCTCTTGTCATGCTTCCCTACAGTCAGTATTTCATACAGTCACATATCAGAGTTTAAAAATTTCTTCGATACACCACGGAGAATGTTTCACGTGATTCAACGATTTTTGATACAGAAAATCTGTGAAATATATCTTTACAAATATAAATTAAAGCTAGCCATCCAGTGCAGATTTCCTTTTCCATGGTTGTTAATGTGTCCTTTGGCTTTGCAAAGCTACTAACTACCCAAGATTAACTATCATAACAACGAGTGGTGTTGTTATTTTAAAAACTTTCCTATTAATTGCTAAACAGAGGGTTACTATGTTTCACTGGTCTTGAACAATGTACCTACTTTCTGCATGCCTCAGATATTTTATAGAACTTTTCAGTGATCTCTGATTTGTGGAACTGATTGGAGCCTTTGACTGAAAAAACCATTTTTCCTTTGTTTGTGACAGGATTAGCTCTACAAGATAATCATCAGATGCCCCTGTCTATCTAAGGTAGTAAACAAAACACCTCTACTTTGTTTAAGTCAATTTCCCGTAAAACTGACAGTTTTAGTATACCGTTATAACTCTTTTATTTAATCCATATCAGTATTCATATAAAAGCTACCGAATATTTCAGTATCTTCTTTGCACCGTAACTCAATTTCCAGTTCAACATGATGTGCACAACTTTCCAAAACAATGCTTCATTGCTTAAGTCATCACACTTTTTTTAACTATTTTTCATCTCTATGTCAGTTATTTTGATCTCATCTTCTTGAACTACTTACTGACCTTTTTCTAAGCAGCACATATTGCTTGTAGTTTTTATATTTTCTCCTCATGAAAAAAAGTTATTTTTTGTTGTTTATTCTTGGCTCAGTGAGACCTTCCACAAAACACTGAGATTATTTTCTGACCCATACTCTATGCATGCAATAATTTCCCTTTTTTCCTCTTCCATAATGAAAGTTTTCCAGCTTTTAAATGTTCACACACTTTTATGTAATTCATAATGTTGTCAATTTATTCACCAAATCCTTCAAATTTTTAATAATATACTAACAAAATGGGAATGTGAGTATGTGATAGGTACTGACATTAGTTTAGTATCAAATGTTAGAGTAATAATTGCATCACTTTATTATTCATAGTGGCAAAGTCTGTGATAACTTTTCTGTTTACCATTAGAACACTTTCTCTTCCCTTGTTGTTTATATCTTAATTACCTCAAAATGTTTTGGTATGCAGACTTTTGATATCAAACAGATGAAACGCATATAATGTAGATCATTAGTGTACAAAAGATTCAGTAATTTAAAAGATCAAACTCACAGTACAACCAATATTAATCTGCAAAAAATATATTAATCGTTTTTATTCTTTTTATTTTAAATACATATAATATTATAATAAGCATAATTGTTTTTGGTCATACATTGGTCATCTTCAGATTATACAGTTATGGAATCTGTGCATAATACGTCACTCACTTTTCTTCATCAACAGAATGTTATTTTCTCCAATTATTGTGTGTGTGTGTGTGTGTGTGTGTGTGTGTGTGTGTGTGTGTGTGTGTGTGTTGGGGGGGGGGGGGGGGTAGGTCTAGGCGTGCGTGTGCATGTTTCTGTCTGTCCATTGGGTCTAATGGGAGCTGTGTTTACTGAAGGGAAGTACTAATCAGTCCACCTGTCTCTCTGTATATTTAACAATACTTGAACAATAAAATGAAAAGATACTTGCTACTTACCGTAAAGATCACACATTCAGTTGCAGACAGGCACAACAAAAAGACACTTACGGATTAGCTTTTGGCCAAAGCCTTTGCATTCCTGTCTGAACTGCCACAGATGGCGGTCATGTGCGGATGAGGTGTGCTTGCTTGTGTGAATGTGTGTTTCCTTTTATAATGTAGGCTCTGGCAAAAAGGTAATGTGTAACTGTCTTTTCGTTGTGCTTGTCTGCAATTTAATGCGCTATCTTTACAGTAAATACCATTCCTTTTACTGCTGATATTCCAACCTGCAGTTCCCAGTGTTTAACAATAATTTTAACTGTATTAGGATAGTTTTATCTTTCAGCGAACTGAGAAAATATTGAAATGTTGCTCAATAAAGTGTGCTAGAACCACCCTACTCCCATAAATTCATGTGGTAAACAATACATTCACAGAGTGGTAAGTAGCAATGTGTGTTCAACATTTTCTTTATATAAACTACGCGTGAATCCAAATTACTACACTGATTTGTATAGAACCCAACAAAAAAATATTTAAAATAAAGCAAGAATATCATGCTTTTTATGAACTCTCATCAGGAGAGGGGAAAGGAAAGAAACATCCGGGCAGTAACTTGATGTGATCTAAGAAATGCGAAAAAAGGCCACACGGAAAAGAGAAAAGAAATATGGATGACACAAAGAGAATCTGAAACCCATTGCTGCTGAATACAAGAGCAGTGCCACGTTCCTTTGTCAAAAAGAAGAGTAAGTCATCCAGAATGCATGTACAATGCAATAAAAGAAAATTAAAAAGATAATTAAAAAAATTAAACAATTTATTCAATTTTTTCCCTTAAAGCTTTACTGTATGATTAAATGATGATGGCGTCCTCTTGGGTAAAATATTCTGGAGGTAAAATAGTCCCCCATTCGGATCTCCGGGCGGGGACTACTCAAGAGGACGTCGTTATCAGGAGAAAGAAAACTGGCATTCTACGGATCGGAGCGTGGAATGTCAGATCCCTTAATCGGGCAGGTAGGTTAGAAAATTTAAAAAGGGAAATGGATAGGTTAAAGTTAGATATAGTGGGAATTAGTGAAGTTCGGTGGCAGGAGGAACAAGACTTTTGGTCAGGTGATTGCAGGGTTATAAATACAAAGTCACATAGGGGTAATGCAGGAGTAGGTTTAATAATGAATAAAAAAATAGGAGTGCGGGTTAGCTACTGCAAACAGCATAGTGAACGCATTATTGTAGCCAAGATAGACACAAAGCCCATGCCTACTACAGTAGTACAAGTTTATATGCCAACTAGCTCTGCAGATGATGAAGAAATTGATGACATGTATGACGAGATAAAAGAAATTATTCAGGTAGTGAAGGGAGACGAAAATTTAATAGTCATGGGTGACTGGAATTCGTCAGTAGGAAAAGGGAGAGAAGGAAACATAGTAGGTGAATATGGATTGGGGGGAAGAAATGAAAGAGGAAGCCGCCTTGTAGAATTTTGCACAGAGCATAACTTAATCATAGCTAACACTCGGTTCAAGAATCATGAAAGAAGGTTGTATACCTGGAAGAATCCTGGAGATACTAAAAGGTATCAGATAGATTACATAATGGTAAGACAGAGATTTAGGAACCAGGTTTTAAATTGTAAGACATTTCCAGGGGCAGATGTGGATTCTGACCACAATCTATTGGTTATGAGCTGCAGATTGAAATTGAAGAAACTGCAAAAAGACGGGAATTTAAGGAGATGGGACCTGGATAAACTGAAAGAACCAGAGGTTGTACAGAGTTTCAGGGAGAGCATAAGGGAACAATTGACAGGAATGGGGGAAAGAAATACAGTAGAAGAAGAATGGGTAACTTTGAGGGATGAAATAGTGAAGGCAGCAGAGGATCAAGTAGGTAAAAAGACGAGGGCTAATAGAAATCCTTGGGTAACAGAAGAAATATTGAATTTAATTGATGAAAGGAGAAAATATAAAAATGCAGTAAATGAAGCAGGCAAAAAGGAATATAAACGTCTCAAAAATGAGATCGAAAGGAAGTGCAAAATGGCTAAGCAGGGATGCCTAGAGGACAAATGTAAGGATGTAGAGGCTTGTCTCACTAGCGGTAAGATAGATACTGCCTACAGGAGAATTAAAGAGACCTTTGGAGAGAAGAGAACCACTTGTATGAATATCAAGAGCTCAGATGGCAACCCAGTTCTAAGCAAAGAAGGGAAGGCAGAAAGATGGAAGGAGTATATAGAGGGTTTATACAAGGGCGATGTACTTGAGGACAATATTATGGAAATGGAAGAGGATGTAGATGAAGATGAAATGGGAGATAAGATACTGCGTGAAGAGTTTGACAGAGCACTGAAAGACCTGAGTCGAAACAAGGCCCCGGGAGTAGACAACATTCCATTAGAACTACTGATGGCCTTGGAAGAGCCAGTCATGACAAAACTCTATCATCTGGTGAGCAAGATGTATGAGACAGGCGAAATACCCACAGACTTCAAGAAGAATATAATAATTCCAATCCCAAAGAAAGCAGGTGTTGACAGATGTGAAAATTACCGAACTATCAGTTTAATAAGTCACAGCTGCAAAATACTAACGCGAATTCTTTACAGACGAATGGAAAAACTGGTAGAAGCGGACCTCGGGGAAGATCAGTTTGGATTCCATAGAAATGTTGGAACACGTGAGGCAATACTAACCTTACGACTTATCTTAGAAGAAAGATTAAGAAAAGGCAAACCTACGTTTCTAGCATTTGTAGACTTAGAGAAAGCTTTTGACAACGTTAACTGGAATACTCTCTTTCAAATTCTGAAGGTGGCAGGGGTAAAATACAGGGAGCGAAAGGCTATTTACAAATTGTACAGAAACCAGGTGGCAGTTATAAGAGTCGAGGGGCATGAAAGGGAAGCAGTGGTTGGGAAAGGAGTGAGACAGGGTTGTAGCCTCTCCCCGATGTTATTCAATCTGTATATTGAGCGAGCAGTAAAGGAAACAAAAGAAAAATTCGGAGTACTTATTAAAATTCATGGAGAAGAAATAAAAACTTTGAGGTTCGCCGATGACATTGTAATTCTGTCAGAGACAGTAAAGGACTTGGAAGAGCAGTTGAACGGAATGGACAGTGTCTTGAAAGGAGGATATAAGATGAACATCAACAAAAGCAAAACGAGGATAATGGAATGTAGTCAAATTAAATCGGGTGATGCTGAGGGGATTAGATTAGGAAATGAGACACTTAAAGTAGTAAAGGAGTTTTGCTATTTAGGGAGTAAAATAACTGATGATGGTCGAAGTAGAGAGGATATAAAATGTAGACTGGCAATGGCAAGGAAATCGTTTCTGAAGAAGAGAAATTTGTTAACATCGAGTATAGATTTAAGTGTCAGGAAGTCGTTTCTGAAAGTATTTGTATGGAGTGTAGCCATGTGTGGAAGTGATACATGGACGATAACCAGTTTGGACAAGAAGAGAATAGAAGCTTTCGAAATGTGGTGCTACAGAAGAATGCTGAAGATAAGGTGGGTAGATCACTTAACTAATGAGGAGGTATTGAATAGGATTGGGGAGAAGAGAAGTTTGTGGCACAACTTGACTAGAAGAAGGGATCGGTTGGTAGGACATGATTTGAGGCATCAAGGGATCACAAATTTAGCATTGGAGGGCAGCATGGAGGGTAAAAATCGTAGAGAGAGACCAAGAGATGAATACACTAAGCAGATTCAGAAGGATGTAGGTTGCAGTAGGTACTGGGAGATGAAGAAGCTTGCACAGGATAGAGTAGCATGGAGAGCTGCATCAAACCAGTCTCAGGACTGAAGACCACAACAACAACAACAACAACAACAACAAAGCTTAACAACGAGTGTTTAGAGTTTAAATGACTTCAGCAAATTTTCAATGTGCATAGGTAAGCAGTATTTTTTTACAAGACTTTATTGATGTGTAAACCGTAGTTTGTTTATTTCCTTGTAAAATTCTTCAAAAGTGATAGGGAAAGGAAAAGAAAGAATTTACCTGTGTTTCTGTATCTGAAGGCTGAACAATTTCATCTTGGTCACTCTCAACCAATTCCTGCCTCCTCTCTTCTTCTTCCATTGGTGATGGTGACGGAGGTTTAACTTTACGCTGAAAATCATATGTTAAATGTAGTATATCATCAAAAAAGAATGGAACTCAGTGAAATGATGTATTTTAAACCCTACTATTACTCTCCATGCTGTCAATATACGTATTTTTAGCATTCCAGAAGCAAGGCCAACAAAGTTTTCCTAGTCATTCAGTATTAAAGTTATCAACACCCACACAGAGAAGCCTTTTGGGTGATTCAATGTCAATTCAACCAATTTGAGAAAATGTTCCAGCTGATAGTCTCAGATTTGGCTGAAATTTAGCACATCAATGCTACCAAGTGTGGAACACTTATGTACAAAATTTTAAGTTCCCCTGCCAATTAGTTCCAGAATTGTGGCTTGTGAAAGGTGGAGTGACCCGGAAATTGCAACCCGCATCTGGCAATCTATCTTCAGACCCAACTTCAGGTCTTAATATCTTTGGAACTATTCCACACAGTACAGTGACATTTTTACAACCCAGTAACATCAACTTAAAGAACACACTCTATGAATCAAAACACCAACAACATATTTCTGAGGGAAAATAAAAAATTCCAAAAGGTGATTTAAAAAATATAATATGTTAAAAGGTACATATTGTAGGTGCCCTATATGCCAAATATAATTCACTCAAAAAGGGTATAAATTTTTTTGTGGTAAGCTTAATGTGGCCTAAAAACACACAAAACTCATCTTGCCCATATCAGTCACATAAACAGAGTTACAAGCACACGAAAACACAAAAATTTGAAAAATTACCTGAAAAACATGGATTTTCTAAGTGTGGTGGCACAAAAGGGACAAGTGATATCCAAGCCAAATTTCAAACACTGAATAAGTAGAGCACAATATAATATGTGGCAAACCTTCAACTTGTCATTGCAAGGCATTTGTGTACAATAAAAGTTGACTGAGATGTATTTGGTTACGTTTCTTTTAACACGATTTAGCAAGTAATAGTGATGATGCAAACAGCTTGTTTCAGATAAAGCTGCAGCAATTGTTTGTTGGGAACCATTAGGCAACAGAAAGTTAAACAATGGTAGTTTTCAGGGACAGAAAGAGTCATTGTTAGGCAGGAACAAAAAAGGAAACAAGCAACAATTACAGGTTACTCATGTTTTTAAGATTCTAGTTCAGATTGGTCAGTACTGTTGCGGAAAGTCAGTATGGAGGCATAAGAGTGTACTAGTGGTGCTTTTGTTCAAACAAGTTGCAGTATTGGTAGAGCACAAGCATCTGAATGTCATAAAACAACATACGGAACAAAATGTGGATTCGCTTTGTACTGTATGATCTGGATGAATCGGACCAAGATTTACTGCTATGGAGATCTGGGATACACCCTGTGGACACAAGAAGTACAGTTACAGGAAACTTTAGTGTTTGTTATCATCATATGAAAGTGTTTCTGGATATGTATTCTTTCCTACAAAGAAGTTGTTTTGATCCATTTCGGATTCATATGAAGACAGTGAAGTGTAGCCTCATAGAAATTGATAAAATCAGTGTTGAAAGTGAATCAGAGCATGGGACTTAACATGAAACAAGGACAAAAGTTATGTTCCAGGTGTGTTACACTGCTAAAAAATGAAGAATATTCTGATAATTTACATGACAGTGACGAAGAGTATCAGCCACCTACAACCACAGCGGATGAGCAATTAAATACTTCAGTGACTGCTCTTGCTTTGTCTCCCATGAAGTCACACAAAGTTGCGAAAAGAGACAGGCCCAGCTATAGTAGAAGAAAACTACAAGAAGCTCAAATGGAATTAAAACACAAAATAGTCGACACACTAATGGTGGAAGAGGAAGAGCTATCTGCTCCAAAGCAACAGAAATCATGCCAGAAATGCTCTGATTTGGACAAAATTGTGCATGATTTGAAAGAAAAATGTGCCGTATCCACACGCCAGAAAAAAGTAGCTATTCTTATCCTTGCACCTTCCAGCTGGTCTATTGACTACACTGGAAAGGAATTCAATGTTTCTACATATATGGTAAAGCAATCCAGGGAGTGCTTCCACAACTTCAGCAGGCTCACGGTAAGCAATCAAGTTCAGAAAAAGGTGCTAGTTCGGAGTTTTATGAAAATAATAACTACAGCCGAATAATGCGTCGAAAAAAAGACTATGTAACGGTGAAAATGGGAAATGTACATGTACAGACACAAAAAAGGCTGTTGCTATGCAGCATATCACAACTATGTGTAGAATTCAAGGAAAAGTATCCCAATACCAAAGTACGTTTATCATCATTTTTCAATTTTCAGCCAAAATGGGTTGTGCCTGCAAGTGCAAGGGGCACACACAATGTTTGTGTATGTGAGACCCATCAAAATGCTAAGCTGATGTTTGCTGCTATAAAGGATTCTGGTCTGCATTACAATGGTGCAATGAAGCTGTTAGTGTGTGACATCAGTTCCTACCAGTGCATGATACACAGGTGCAAAAAGTGTCCTGGTAAGGCAAATCTTGCAGAACACATGAATAACAAATTGTATGGTGAACTCCTTATGGATGACTATGAACTTGTTTCTTATAAACAATGGACACACATGCATCGCACAAGTCTTGAAACAAAGCAAAGTGCAGTGGAAGATTTTGTTGAAATGTGTTGTCCAAATAACGGACAAACTGACCACACACAGCTTCACAGCAATAGCACAATCGGCTTATCTCCAGATTTGTAAGGATAATTTGAAACAAGATGAAATTATAGTAATACTAGGCTTTTCTGAAAATTATGAATTCATAGTTCAAGATGCCATCCAAGGATATCATTGGGACAACAGTCAAGCAACTCTCCACCCATTTGCGATTTACTATAAAGGTGAATCCTGTGATGTGTCTGTCATGAACCTGTGCATTCTTAGTGACTGTTTAATTCTTGATGCCATTGCAGTTCATGCCCACATTCGCACTGTCATGGCATATGTGAAAAACAAGCTGCCTCGCATACATTTTGCGAAATACTTCAGTGATGGGGCAGCTAGTCAGTACAAAACATGTTAAAATCTCAAAAATTTATGCATGCATTACCATGATTTTCAGATTCACGCAGAATGGAATTTTTTCGCAACAAGTCATGGTAAAAATGTATGTGATGGTACTGGTGCTACCATTAAACGCATGGCATCATGAGCTAGTCTGCAGCACCCTACAGAAGGTCACATTCTAACACCTCTTCAATTATTTACCTGGGTACAGAAAAGTATCTCTGGCATACAATCATTCTATGTTTCGAAAGATGTGAAATCAGTCGAAGAGTTGCTAAAAAGCAGACTAGAACATGATAAAACTGTTGCAGGCACAAGGAGCCATCATCACTTCTCTCCAGTGGACTCTGACAATGTGCAGATGAGCAGACTGTCCGGTTATAACTATAGGTTCATGTACAACATGTGTCTTCACAGTGTGTCTGACTCAGGATTCAGAAGCAAAAGCAGCGACATACAACCAGGTTGCTATGTTATTGCTGTTTATGATGACAAATGGTACTTAGGATGTGTTGCAGAGTGCTATGAAGCAGAAGCTGATGTGTTTGTGAACTTCATGGCACCAGCAGGACCAGCAAGATCATTTCATTGGCCACGTTTGGCAGAAAGGTGTTGGATTCTTTCTGAACATATTCTTATGACAGTTCCAGTCCCTACCACAGTGTCAGAAAGACAGTACAATTTGTCACTCAATATACAGAGTACAGTAGCTAAAGTGTGGGAGAACTTCCGTTCGAAGCACAATCGACTGGCTTTTAGCAGTTCAGGTGCAGTAAACATTAATGATAGTTTGTGTCAATCTGTCTATATGTTGTTGCTTAGTGATTAAACAGTTGTGGGAGAGGATAGGTCGAGACAGAACAGTTTACGATATGTTTTTACAAAATTGTGTTGTGGAACAATGGCCACATCACCAAATGCATCTGTCAACTTCCATTGTACACAAATGTCTTGCAATAACATGCTGAAATTTTGAGATACATATCATTATGGTCTACTCATGCAGTGTGTGAAATTTGGCTTGGATACCACTTGTCCCTTTTGTGCTACCACACTTAGAAAATCCATGTTTTTCAGGTAATTTTTCAAATTTTTGTATTTTCGTGTGCATGTAACTTAGTTTTTGTGACTGATATGGGCATCATGAGTTCTGTGTGTGTTTAGGCCACATTAAGTTTACCACAAAAAAAAATGTATACCCTTTTCGAGTGAATTATATTTGGCATAGAGGGCACCTACAATATGTACTTTTTAACGTATTACATTTTTTTAGTCACATTTAGGAATTTTTTATTTTCCCTCAGAAATATGTTGTTGGTGTTTTGGTTCGTGGAGTGTGTTCTCTAAATGGATGTTACTGGGTTGTAAAAATTTCACTGTACTGTGTGGAATAGTTCCAAAGTTATTAAGACCTGAAGTTGGGTCTGAAGATAGATTGCCAGATGCGGGTTGCAATATCCGGCTCATGCTACCTTCTTTCACAAGTCATAATTCTGGAACTAATTGGCACGGGAAGCTAATACTTTGCCACGAGTGTTCCACACATGGTAGAATTAGTGTACTGAATTTCAATCAAATCTGAGACTATGAGCTGGAGCCCCTGGTTGAACTGACATGGGATGACACTTTTCTCTTTTGTGATTCCATTGTGCGAAGATTTTCTCACTGTAATAAGGCATGAAGAATTACGCGTTGTGTATTGTGTTGAGAAAATGGAGAATCGCTGAGGAACATGGGCCAATACCTTCCAGCTCCCCCCCCCCCCCCCCCCCCCAAAAAAAAAAAAAATAAATAAATAAATAAAAAAAAAAAAAAAAATTAAAAAAAAAATAATAAAAAAAATCATACACACATTGTGCAATATGCACAAACCAAAGCATGCAAAACAAATCTGAGAACCTGTGGTTTACTGCAAGTCATACCCATGAGATACAGAGCTGAGCTTTACAGAGTATTTGGAAAATGTGATACCTTGTATAGTAAACAGAATGACTCCAAGTTCAAATGTGCTCCTCAATTGGGCACAATGAATAATAAAAAAAGACATTCATTAAGTTATCATTTCTTTAATGACAAATGGAAAAAATACTTGCATTTATTTGCATTGAACAAGGGTGCATCTTGCAGTACGCACATAAAGAACTGAGAAGTGGCTGGAGATAGTTAACAACATAGCAAACGGTTTAAATATAATTTTGTTGTACTTACCCGGAAAGATGGCAGTTTTGGTATGGAAGCTCGAAAACCCAAACCACTGAAGCCCCCTAATCCCACATCAAGGCCCAAACTTTCACGGCCAGTATCCAGAAATGAGTTGAGTTTCTCAGAGACAGTCTCTGCTGCATTATCCCTTGTATCCAGCTGGTTTGTCTGGACCTGCAAATGGATAAACAGAAGTTTTAAAAATGCTTGTTATGGTTGCCTCCAGAGTGGTTATGCACAAAGAACTCTGGACAAAAATCAGTGTTTTTACATTTTAAGTATATTCTCCACATCAACTCACAGTTATATTTTCCAATAAATTTAATTTAAATCACAACTCTTGGACCCAACTAACCTTAGATTTCCTTTCATGTTCATCCCACCAGCTTTCAAACGATTTGAATGCAGTGTTCTCGACCATTTTCTTGTCAAAATCACGCTTTAAAATCTGTTTTAGTTCAGCAATAACCCTCTCTAGAACTGCACTGTAAGTAGACGCAAAACGTTATCTCCAAACATAATTACAAACAAGTTTGAAAACAAAATAAGGAAACAAATATGCAACACACTTGTACTGAAACATTTCAAAAAAACAACAGGTCATTTACACATGAATCAAAAGTGGGAGTTCCTGACTGAAAATTACTCTGAAAGTTTTGATTCTCTGAATTGCAATTTATTTATTTATTTACTGTTTAAAATCTGAACTGTTGGAAATACATGAAAAAACAGTGGTCTTTGAAATAAAAGTGACATGAATTGCAGTTAGAATCGCCTTTTTGAAATGAAAGTGATATGAATACCACTTCAAACAGAGAATGTAATTATATAATAATCATTTCAATGTGTTACTCCTCTTGTATTTTGACCACAGAAGAAGTAGATGGCATGACCCGCTAAAAAAAACTTGAGAATTGATACACATGTGCGCAATTTTTGTGTGATACATACATACAAGAATCTATTTAAAAAAAAAAAATTACAAAAAAACCTATAATTTCAGACTACAGAACAGAAACTTTCTTTAGTCTTTCACAGAAGCTATCTCCAAATTTGTTCCATTACTTGCTCTTTCCAGTAAGTTATGTTAATTGTACACATATTATTTGTTCACCTATTGATTTGATTTTATGTTGTGTTTACATAAGCACTTGTTTGAACTACATTTCAACTCTATAGCATCTCAGTATAACTGAGCATAATTCTTCATGAGACAATTATGCAAATGTGCTTAGCACAACGAAGGCAAATGGAAACTTCAGGAAGGAATGAAGGGTAAAAAGAATTATATGGAAACTGGATGATCAGTCTTAAACTTAAGCAACATATTCAGTTTAATCCTTACCAGAGATTAAGCCTTGCTGTACATGAATTTCAAGGAAACCATACAAATATGCAGCTATTTGTGTAAAGAACTGAAGAGAAATATAAAATAACTATGACTGAATAGCCTTTGTAAATTTATCAATGTCCCTCACATCATTACAATGTATTTGTGGTCTATAAAACACAATTATCAAATAATTTAGTGATTTGAGGGGTTATTATACAGTGAGATTAGTAACAAAGATGCCAGCTGCACCATTTTTTTAAAAAATAAACACAAATGCTCAACTTACTTGATAGTAGGAGCTTGAGGATCTGAGCTTTCCACCTGAACATGACTAGCCATTGGAGGTAACCTGCTAGGAAAAGCAGGATACCCAGGGGGATACCCATATGGACCATGCCTCGCAAGTGTTGCTCCAGCTGGAAATGGAACGGCAACTGTCGGTGGGCATGGAGCACCTGCTGTAAATCCAGGAGGGGGCAGGTACAAAGGAGGGAAGTGGAAGCCACCCAGGCCAGCTGGGGGCTTGGCCCACACCACAAAGGGATTTCCTGTAGTCACTGATACTGGTGCAGGCGGAAAACTTGCAACTGTAGGAGGAGGTGGTGCTGCTATTCGATGAGCAGCAGTAAAAAAGGCAGGTGTGGGTGGATATGCAGTCGGAACTGGTGGGTAAGGAGGTGGAGGAGCAGGAGCCGCAGCTGGTGTTGGTGTGAAAGGTGGTGGCGGTGGGTATGCAGGTACTGGAGGAGGGGGAGGTGGAAGCGCTTGAGGTTGCTGCGGCTGTGAGACTTCTATCTTCTCATCTCCAGAACTCAGGCTAGATAATGACATGCGATCGTCATTTTCGTCCTGTAGTGGAGTAGATCGCCTATCTTCCGTGTCAGGACATGCAGTACGATCCGGTAACATTGACAGTGACGTATGCAACCGTTCATCTAATGTACCCGTAATGACACTCGAAATAATTTCTGGTCCACCAGTCAAAGTCTCATCTTCACTACTGCTGATAAGACTGCCCAGATCATCTTGGCCTGGAAGTGGCACCGGCCTTCGTGCACTCTCCAACAGTTCTGTAGTTTCTGCTTGTTCACGTTCACGGGCTGCTCGTCTCTGAAAAATTTAACAATAATCTGATATTTCACTATTATAATCTACTACAAGCCTGTTTGCCTTGTCTCTGCTGTGTCACCACAAAAGTAGCAATGTAATGTAACTTTTTTTCAAGGATTCATACAATTATCATAGTTTCGCTAGTTTCCTTTCATTGAACAGTGAGACTTTAAAGAATCTTGCACTGGCAACAAAGGTAAAACAGCAGAACAAGCACACATTTCTTAGAATATTATGGCTACAACACTGAATTACATATTCCAGAGTACTGGAAATTTATGGAAAACAACTCCACTTGATAAGCACGTATTTATAGTAATCTTACCATGGAAACAAACTGTTCAAATAAGCTATGACGGTACTGGAATGCATACAGTGACAATGTGCAGGGAGTAGGAACACTGCGGGAATCCTACATCATCATCATCATCATCATCATCATCATCATCATCATCAACAACAACAACAACAACAACAAAAAGAGGAACAAAATAGAAATGCAATGAACATTACTTTTGGTGTTAAAGATCTGAAACTTTTCCTAATTTGTTTTACAGGAAACAATGTAAGTGGATAATGGTACAATACAGTCTAGACTATTCAGAAAATGACACAGTATTCAATGTGGAAACATTATCTTATTTTTTGTCCATAAAGAATGACCATGAGAATAGACTAGGCCATTACAAAATATATATATACAAAGAAGATGTGACTTACCAAACGAAAGCGCTGGCAGGTTGATAGACACACAAACAAACACAAACATACACACAAAATTCAAGCTTTCGCAACCAACGGTTGCTTCATCAGGAAAGAGGGAAGGAGAGGGAAAGACGAAAGGATGTGGGTTTTAAGGGAGAGGGTAAGGAGTCATTCCAATCCCTGGAGCGGAAAGACTTACCTTAGGGGGAAAAAAGGACAGGTATACACTCGCATACACACACATATCCATCCGCACATACACAGACACAGAGCTTTTTAGGAATAGAGGGGGGGAGTATATTGAGGGCGATAATAACTAAAATATGTATGTTTTTTAAATAAAATGTTTTAGTCTCTCTCTCTCTCTCTCTCTCTCTCTCTCTCTCACACACACACACACACACACACACACACCAATATAAACTAGCTGTCAGCATGACAAGCACAAAATGGGCAAATAGAGATAGCACTAAGATTTTGTCCAAATCGAAGGTATGCTGTTGGGCTTCATACCACTATCCCTGACATATAATCCACTTTTCTGTCCCACATCAGCACAGCCTGCATCTAGTCGAGGCTGAGAGTGGCAAGCACTTCAGCAGTTGTCTACAGAGGTCGCCAACAGCAGCCACACTATTTTGCCACGACTCGTCACGTGCACTAATTGGGCAAGACAATGATATTGCTCCGCCTGGGTGGCCAACAAGTGGGACACAGACTACTGCCGGTGGCCTCAGCCAATCACACAGACGAAGTACATTAATCTTTGTGGCTATGTTAGTCACAGTGCAGCGAGATAACGGCAGTTCTTCGGAAGGCAGCAGCAACATTCGTGTGAAGTTCATTGAGAGTAGCTGTCAGTCTGGAATCATCACCTACAGTAAACAGCCCACGAGAATTGGAAGCACTGCAGCCTTTAGTGCAGCAACACTGGTAACAGACTTAATCTATAGCCGGGTGTTTACTCCTGGAAGTGAGTGTTTTCTTATGGGATCTAGTTCTTTTTAGTTCTTTGCATTGACGGATTCGCATATGTGCCTGCCCTGAGCTGAATTTTAAGGTTTACATGTGTGTTGCAGTAAATCAGTGTTCAATTACGTTATACTACTTAATTTGTGCAGCAGTGTTTCAGAACCCAATTACAACAGAGGTGACCACACACATACATTAGCACATTTGACAGCATGTCACTGTCTCAGGTAACAGTTGTGACAAAGAAAAGAAAACTGCTCATACTTCAATGGTGCAGTCATAGCAATTATCAGACCTATGCACCACACACAATCAAGCAGATACTGGAAATGGCAAAAGGCCTGCACAGGGAGTCACGGAAGAGGGCATAATTTGGTGGAAATAAAGTGAATCACACAGTTAAGGTATTCCAAGTTTCAAGAGTGCATGGTGCAGTGTAGTTTCTATGTTTTCATACCCACAGTGTTGCTTTCAAGACAGTCAGTGGTTGCAGTGGACATTAAGATCATTTTATTCTGAACTCTGGAACATAAATTTTATAGGACGTGTAAAACACTAGGACAACCATTTAAGGAATGGGTCACTATGTTGCAAGGTCTTACTTTGAACTGTAAATTCAAGTGTAAAAATCAGGATTGTAATCTTTCTTATGTCTATACAGTGAGGTCTGGGACGTGCTTATTGTTCGTGCTCCAGATGTAGGACTGCTTAATGATTTCATTTGCTTGGTTAATCCCACGTTGGAAGAATGTTTATCCGTCATTCAAGGGTCACTCCATGAAAACTGAAGGTTTCGTTATGTCTGTAACACTTCCAGTTCCTTTGTTTAGTGGAAAATCAACACAGTTTGCATCATCAAACCTTTGCTGTAAACAAGGTGTACCAGGAGGAATGGTCAATGTTCAGGGATATGACAGGAAAAGTGACTGGAAGCACAAAACTCCAGTAAACATGGGTTCTAAAATGCATAATGTAAGAGCTATGAGCAGTTCTTCATCTTCTACTGCTTAGCTCTTTGATTTCCATATTTTAAGAGGTGCTAGTATGGACCAAAACTAGGAAAAGAAGTCCAAAAACATAAGCTCTAAACTGTGTACGTTAAGGGCTATGTGCACTTTCTCATCTACGCTAATGTGAAGCACATCTCTTCTATTGTTCACAGCTCTTAAGGTACGCGCTTTAGAGCCCTCGTTTACTACAAATTTTTGTTTTTCCTTGTTTTGCTCCATACGGCTTTCTCTCAAAACATGGAAAGCAAAGGACTTGCTACAGAATAGACTTGATTAACAGTATCAAAGATAGTGAAGTCCTCATAGCTCTAAGATATTCATTTCAGAGCTTATGTTTACTAGACATTTTTGTTTTGAACAATTGTTTCTGTCATATTCCTGTATACTGACCATTTCTCCTGGGACAACTTGTAGTGTTCATATTCACATCTGTTTTTAATACTACAATGTCAATCACACAAATGTTATGTGTGTAAAAACAAAGTAACCCTCATGCCTTTGAACAGACGAAGTAAACAGAGCAAGTTCTGGAACCCAGAGAAACCGAGGTTTTTAAAACAGACTTTCATAATGGCAATGCATCTTTCAGTCTCAAGAGTAAACAACCTGCCAAAAGTCAAGGAATAGTTTCACCCCACATAAAGAAGGTAAATGAAAAATCATCGGGCATCACTCTTCTAAGTTCTAATTGTGCTCAGTGCCTCATGACTCTTAACAGATTCACAGTCCTGGATTCGGACAACCACAACTGGGTCACAGAAGACATTGTGGACTGTGCACTGTCATACTCTTCCTTTGTTTTCCCTAAGGCAATTGAGCCCTTGGGGCCAGTTCCACCCAGATTATGGGAGACTTTTTCTAGGGATGAACTGGCTATCTCTTGTGCACACCCACACAAGCTGCCCTTATGTCATTTAGGGTGACTAGTAAGGGGACGCTTCCAACAACCCAGGCTCTGATTTTCACTGTGCAAGGTCTCCGGCCCATGGGATAAAACACCTTCGCAGCACGTCTTTTCATCAAGAGCCAAATGCGGGTGAACAGGGTCATTCAGACATTCAAGGCGCAAATGAAAAACTTCACTAAAAATCTCATGACTGACTACACATTAGAAGATGCCTTACTAATGATTGTTTTTTCTCACAGAAGCTCTCCCCACAAGGAATCATCCGCTGTGGAGATAAGGACTCTATTCTTCCTCAAAGTACTACGCCAACAGGGAAACACTGATGCCAGTGATCTGGCAACAGGAAAATTTCCAGCTGACACATCGTACTTGCCAAGGAAGTGAAAGGGAGGGGGGGAGGGGAAACCTCAGCACCACAGCAACCTACCAGTGTCCACACCCTGCCAACAAGTGAGCTGATGGACACAAAGCTCAGCAGTGTATGCACAGAGGTCAGGATGGATATGGACTTCATCCACCAACCACTGTAACTGTCAAAGGAGATCAACAGGCTTCACCTCTCTTCCTTGGGGTAAGGGACACTGTGTCCCACACCACTACCCTTGCCAGGTTGTCCACTCTTCCATCACTCCATTGCATGTCATTGCAGCCTACATCTCAGTGAGGCCAGAATAATGTGCAGTTTGGCGATTGTCCACAGAGGTTGGCATTGGCGATCGTGTTGTTTTGTCAAGCACTCTCATGTGCACCATTTGGGCTTTATAACTCAATACCCAGCGAGTCAGTGGCAGTTCTTCACTGGGCAGCAGCAGTGTTTGTCAGGGGTTTGTGGAATTCATCGAGAGTATCTGGAGTTCCTCATCAGCTGCACAATCTGGAGCCATGCTCAGAAACAGTCTGAAGAGAATGGCTGCTGATCTAGAATCAGCCACTTACAGTAAACACCTACGAGGATAGGAACCATTGGGTATTTACATCAGGAAGTAACCGTTTTGTTCTGGGACTTGTTTCTCTGTCTGGACAGATTCATATGTGTGTCTAACCTGTATTGGGTGTTTGGTTTACATGTGTTGCATTAAAGTTCAATTACATTGTAGTAATTAATTTGTGGAGCAGTGTTGCAGAACCTGATAATGACAGAAGCGACCACCTACATACGGTGGCGCAGTCGACATGATATCAAGCCACTTAACAACACACGCATCTCCCAAGACAAAACATGTGCACGGCTGGTGTAGACACTAGCTGTGCCATGATTATCACTGGTGGCAAACAGCTAGTGCCAGCCGTAACTGCCACTGGGCAAGAACATATTTACAGCAGGGGCGTCATTGACTACCACAAATTGAAGCAGTGGGCAAATGGCATATAGTGCAGCTAATTGCTTGCCAAATCAATGAGTGATGACAATAACCGATGAGCAACCCTACCATCCAGAACAATCTTCTCACTATGGGGTTTTGAAGCCACTGCTCATGTACATCTTCTCATTACACTTCACAGGGCACACAGTCTGTCACGAGTAGGACCACCACCTTTCGACACTAAACATAGAAAAAGCTACTCTAACCAATCCACATTGCAGTTCACCTAAACTCTACCTAATGGAGCATATCAAGGGCAGCATTGGGTAAGATTTGCTCCCTGTATCCAGCTCGAAACAATGTAATAATGATAACAGAACTTTAAGTAGCCAAAGAGATGGCTGGAAGCTACAAGCTGCATACAGAGCAATTTAAATAGCCATCTGCCCAAAAGTCTGTGAAAAATAACAAAACTTGTGCATTGTCATCATTAACGGAAAATACAGGAACAGAACAAGTTGTAGAAACACAACCCTTCCACAATCTACAAACACAACAGGGCCAAAATATACTGACAGAAAAAGAAAGCTACAGTGTTTGCATTACCTGCTACACAATTTCATCATCCCTTTCTGATATTATTCTAATCATCGAACTCTGCTACAATACGTTATAGAAGATGTAGGAGTTATAAGAGAGCATGAAAGAGATTGTGGCTGCTACTAGACAGACTAATTTGTTTTGCCTTTTCTACTTTTGTAGAAATAGCACAATTAAATCTGCTTCAGTCATCTATGTACACCATACATTAGCCTACAAAAGACTGTCTTCCATTCACTCTGCAAAGGTGTGAGAAGACAATTAAAAATGTGAACAATTTTGCTCTCAGTATGTGACCTGGCATCACAGTTATCAAAATTTATGAGTATCTACGCAAACTGGTGAATAATCTCATGTGAAAACAGATCAGTTCCTCCTTTATTTAGAAATGGAACATTGCCTTGTAGCAACTGAGTGTGATATCAGGGATATTGAAATTTCTAAAATTAACAATTGTGTTACCTGAAAGGAGTAACCTCATGTAAATGGTATGCCTACAGTATCAAATTGCTATCTGAAAACAATCATTTGGAAAGGCAAGAGTAACAGCTGTTTGCATCTTTTCCTTTTTCCACTGTGTTGTGCCGATATTTTGACTGATGATGTCAAATATAGATACACGTTTCTCTACTCCCTTCGCAGTTACAAAGAAGAAGAAAAGTTAAAAATACAATATAATAACTGATTTAAAAAAGTAGTAAATACTAATGACTGAATACCTAGGGTATTACAAAATACTTCAACAAAAGAAACTTATCCATCATTAACAATACAGTTTTTACCTGGTCAATGCCAATCCGATGCCACTTCAGATATATTTCCTCCGACAAAAAAGGTGATGGAGGAACTGACAATGGCTCCTCTGCTTCTTCTGCAGACGGTAAATGATTATCATTTGAAGCTCGAGAAGAAGAGGATGGCCTGGGTACTGGTGCACAATCATCAGAGTCCGAATTGCTGGAAGACGGTACAAGGGATGAACCACTCAGTCTTTGAGACATACTCTGTCTCCTTTGCCTAGAACTGCCATGTTTGGAAGAACTACCAGAAGAACGCCGAGATGTGACTTTTGCTCCAGGTTTTGTTTCTTCTTCAGAGTCAGATCCTATACCTATCCTCAAAAAAGATGGAGCCATGCCACCTGCACCTTTTCCCTTAAGAAGCATTTCAATTCTGGTATCCAAATCCAACACTTTCGGCGCTTCTGGGCTTTTGTTGTCACTATGCCTATGCACCTTACCAGGCCCCTTGATTTTAGGCACCGGTAGCCTATCAGGTGAAAACACTACACCACGAACATCACCAGTCACTGGAGTCCAGGTTGGTGTTGCGTTGGCAGGAGGGAGGGTAGTCACTGTGGCACCATTGCCTGCACCGTGCACTGGAACCTGTCGCAGAGCTGAAGAAGATGGTGGGGGATGTTCCCACCGAGGATGTACGTCACTCCACGTCCCCTGCCACTGTGTTTGTGGTTGTGTAGGTGGCGGTGGTAAATGATGAATAGGTGGAGGGGGAACATGTGTAGGAGGTGGCGGTATGGGTGGAGGGGGCTGGTGAAGTGGTGGTGGAACAAATGGCGGAGGTGGCTGTCGTGCAGTTGGTGGAGGAATCTGTGGATGATATGCTGGGTAATGTGACGCACTAGAACTTGGAGGTGGAGCTGCTGAGGAATAACGATGATTGTGATAGTCGTAAGTTGTTCCTGCTATTGCAGATGGTGTTGAATGGTTAGAACCTTGTACAACACCAGAGCTATTGTGATAACCAGCACTGCTGTAGCTCCTCTCAGAGTAAGTGTCACTCTGACCAGTCCCATAGTCACTAGTGCTTGAACCAGGAGTCGAATAATCTCTATGCCTATATGTATGATTTTCGATGCTGTAATCACTGCGAGTGTAAACAGAAGTTAGCTCCTTTTTCAACCCCAAAATTTCTTCCTTATCAGGCCACGGTCTCTCATGATCCTCTGAAGATAGCTCACGACCCAAACTTCCCTTTTTAATTAGTTTGTTCTTGATTAAGATATCATCCTTGTCCGTTGCACCACATGAAGACTCATCCAAATCAGTATTTGGTTCTTTCTCCGGCTTCTTTTCCGTTGTCTTCTCATCAAACAGCTTTCGGCACTCTTCTCCTGAAAACCAAAGTCATTCACATGTACAGAAAGTTTTAGGAGAGAACCATTCACATTTGCATAGTCTGTGTAAATACGTATGACATGTATGACAGCATTAATGTTTAACCAACACACAAATTGATGTATTAAATAACTCTAAACAAGAAATTTATGTAATGTACCACTTCAAGTACAGGATCCAGATAACTTGGATTAAATACACAATTTTTGCAACATGAACTTTTAACAAGAGAGAGTTGTAAAACACAAATATCACAGTACGTCATAATATCAGTTCTTTACGGCAAGTGAGCTATCACATAATAAAGAAAAAAATGAGGCTACCGGGAAGATAGTATATCACACACAGGGGATGGGAGAGGGGAGTTAGCATTAATCTGACAAGGCACGCTCTTGGAATGAAATGTGCAACTAGTAACAACACAAAAGTGTAAATTGTGAGAGCTTTATAGTAGTTTAAGGTATAAGCAAAACACACCAGAAGAAGGAAATAGTAATAGTAATAATAATAATAATAATAATAATAATAATAATAATGATTCATGATTGCAATACAGGATCAAACAATAAACACCAGATATTACAGCAGGCATATTATTAAAGATCCCAATACCACAACAGATAAATGCAGACTTTGCAAACAACAAATAGAAACAGTAGATCACATCACAAGTGGATGCACAATACTAGCAAATACAGAATACACCAGAAGACACGACAATGTAGCAAAAATAATACATCAACAACTTGCCATACAACATAAACTAATAAAACAACACGTTCCCACATACAAGTATGCACCACAAAATGTACTGGAGAATGATGAATACAAATTATACTGGAACAGAACCATTATAACAGATAAAGCAACACCACGTAACAAACCTGACATCATACTCACCAATAAAAAGAAGAAATTAACACAACTAATCGAAATATCCATACCCAATACAACAAATATACAGAAGAAAACAGGAGAAAAAATTGAAAATACATCCAACTGGCTGAGGAAGTCAAGGACATGTGGCATCAGGATCAAGTTGACATTATACCAATTATACTATCAACTACAGGAGTCATACGACACAATATCCACCAGTACATCAACGCAATACAGCTACATCCAAACTTATATACAGGAATCTGCAATTATTGATGCACGTTCAATTACCCGAAAGTTCCTAAATGCAAAGTAACATATACCGTACAGTTAAAAGGAAGTCACGCTTGATCAAGGTCCGCGTCACCTTCCATTTTTAACCAGACATAACGTCTGAGACAGGAAAGAGAAATAATAATAATAATAATAATTATAATAACCTCAGCAGACTGACATGCAAACGTCCGAATTTGAAGAATTATATGCTGCCCCCAAAGGATAAACCTCAATGGGAAAGTTAATGGCTTGAAAGATCATAGGCAGAAGTAAAATGCCTAGTTATTGTCTGACACAACAACAATGCAGAAAGATTAAATGCCAATGAGCATGGAAAGAATGATGCAAGGAAACAATACACAAGTAGTATAAGAAGTGAAAATTTATGCTCCATTAAAAATGTCTTCTGCCATCTTCAATTTTTCAACAATTTACCCATCCGATTATTACATTAAGTCTACTTCTCCCTTGAGAGGAAATCTACAAACATGATACACAGTATGGAGCCAAAAGCACTGCCAAAGAATACATTTATATAGCCTTCCATCTACACCCCACTTCACTCAAATCCCAAACACGAAGACAGAAATAAACTGCAGCTGTGGATAATGTACACAGTATGTTTCGCCATGTAGTATCATATTAGCGCAACACCATACAGTCACAAAAAAATTCTGTGTTCGCCGTACAGCCATACCAGAAAGGTTTATTTCTACAGAAGAGAACATCAGATCTCCAAACTACAATACTGGCCATTAAAACTGTTACACCAAGAAGAAATGCAGATGATAAACAGGTATTCATTGGACAAATATACTAGAACTGACACGTGATTACATTTTCACGCAATTTGGGTGCATAGATCCTGAGAAATCAGTACCCAGAACAACCACCTCTAGTCATAATAACGGCCCTGATACGCCTGGGCATTGAGTCAAACAGAGCTTGGATGGCACGTACAGGTACAGCTGCCCATGCAGCTTCAACACGATACCACAGTTCATCAAGAGTAGTGACTGGCGTATTGTGACGAGCCAGTTGCTCGGCCACCATTGACCAGACGTTTTCAGTTGGTGAGAGATCTGGAGAATGTGCTGGCCGGGGCAGCAGTCGAACATTTTCTGTATCCAGAAAAGCCCGCACAGAACCTGCAACATGTGGTTGTGCATTATCTGCTGAAATGTAGGGTTTCGCAGGGATCGAATGAAGGGTACAGCAACGAGTCATAACACATCTGAAATGTAACGTCCACTGTTCAAAGTGCCGTCAATGCGAACAAGAGGTGACCGAGACGTGTAACCAATGGCACTCCATACCATCACGCCAGGTGATACGCCAGTATGGCGATGACGAATACAAGCTTCCAACGTGCGTTCACCGCAATGTCGCCAAACACGGATGTGACCGTCATGATGCTGTAAACAGAACCTGAATTCATCCGGAAAAAATGTCGTTTCGCCATTTGTGCACCCAGGTTCGTCATTGAGTACACCATCGCAGGAGCTCCTGTCTGTGATGCAGCGTCAAGGGTAACCGCAGCCATGGTCTCCGAACTGATAGTCCATGCTGCTGCAAACGTCGTCGAACTGTTCATGCAGATGGTTGTTGTCTTGGAAACGTCTCCATCTGTTGACTCAGGGACCGAGACGTGGCTGCACGATCCATTACAGCCATGTGGATAAGATGCCTGTCATCTCGACTACTAGTGATACGAGGCCATTGGGATCCAGCACGGCGTTCCGTATTACCCTCCTGAACCCACCGATTCCATATTCTGCCAACAGTAATTGGATCTCGGCCAACGCAAGCAGCAATGTCGCGATATGATAAACCGCAATCGCGATAGGCTACAATCCGACCTTTATCAAAGTCGGAAATGTGATGGTACGCATTTCTCCTCCTTACTGCAGGCATCACAACAATGCTTCACCAGGCAACGCCGGTCAACTGCTGTTTGTGTATGAGCAATCGGTTGGAAACTTTCCTCATGTCAGCACGTTGTAGGTGTCGCCACCGGCAACAACGTTGTGTGAATGTTCTGAAAAGCAAATCATTTGCATATCACAGCATCTTCTTCCTGTCGGTTAAATTTCATGTCTATAACATGTCATCTTCGTGGTGTAGCAGTTTTAATGGCCAGTAGTGTATAACATATTTGTGGAGAAAAGCTACAGCAATCGTTGAAGAAAAGCTAAATGTGAAATGAACTCTTGTCTTAATGTATTTAGAGAACTGGCTTGAGAACCATAACTTATGGTAACATTTGTGAAAACTGCAACATTAAAGAAGATAGATGCAACTGAAATACAACACAAGACCTCCTTCATAACATTGAAATTATTAAAATTACAGAATTATACATGATCTCTAATTTCAAGAATTCTATATGATAAAGACCACCATATTTCGAAATAACCGTCCCTGTATGTCATCTCGCAAAATCGAAAAGGCCCACATTTCTGTGGAAGGTTCCTCCTGATGGTTTGTATGAAATTCAGTAAAGTAACAACAATTGCTGTGTGATGGTACAGTGTCCTCACAAGACAATGCATATGCTGTATATTAATAATGTTAGTTATTGATGAAGTTCTCCATTGAGTGTGTTGTAGCCGTGGTTACCAGTATAACTTAATCTTTGCTTGTTCGGTACGCTGGGGAGCGGTTATTGTTGTGGTGTGAGTTAGTTGCAGTTGTTGTGCTCTCAGCCTGAATAGAGTGAGACGAGCTCGGATAGTGCATTTGTTAGTACAGCTCGGTAGCGATCGGTCGTTGCTGAAGTTTCAGTGTGGAACCAGTCAGTAGCAAATTGTGGCCTGTAGACTGAAATGCTGAATGTTATGAAACAAGTTGATGTTTACTGAGTGTTTGAATAAATTATAATTCATCACCCCTTAACAATCGATGTTCTCACTTAAAACAAGTCATAATAGTATCCCTGGAGGAATCATTTAATGAGATTAGCTGCACCGAAAGTTTCTTGGAAAAGTAAGCAGAGACTACGACCTAATATAGCAAACCTGGAGGAACACTGACAGGGTCGTTATACAAGGAGACTGATGACGAAGTGGCAACCTGCAACAATCTTCAGATCCAATGCCTGATTACCAGCATCTACGTATGGTGAGTGAATTAGACATTTTTAGCAGCGGCTCGACTTCCAAGCAACATTGAACAAGATTTTCAATGCTGAATGATAGGCAGTGAACAATTCCATTTTAATTATAATTTGCATGTGCAGTATACAATTGAACAACAATATCTAATCAAACAGACAATGTTAACATAATTGATGGAGAGGACAGTGTTAATCAGGACAGTGGTGATATGGATATTGTTAATGACTCAGAGCTATGTGGTAGAATTCAAAATGTAGATGCCCCAGAATGTGAAAATACAAATCTGAATGTAAATGTTCAATCACACGAGGCAGCAACAGATAATAATAGGACTGAGCTAATAGGAAGAGAGATGTACTGATGCACTTTTTATAAAAAATGAACACTGGTTGGAACAAAAAAAACTTGATGATCATGAGTGGAAGCAGAACAAAAAATTCAAACAATAAAGTAAAAAATCTTAGATCAAAAGCTAGTGAACTTCTGTAACGAGTTTCAGAGTCAGTTTAATAATTTTGCTCTGGGATATAGGAAATTACTTGATGAGGAGCAATCGGAGGTCATGTACAAGGTTACAACACAGTGCCAAAAGATTGAAGCAGATGTAACTGAGCTAAAGAAACAACTCAACTCACAGACTACAGTGCAAAACAAGCTTTACTGAGCAGTGGTGTTACAATAATGAGATAGTTTGAGCTCAAACTGTGTGTGAGGAAAAGAATAAATCAGTCATTAAAGTAGTATCAGCTGGGCAACAACAATGATTCAATTTAGAATCAAAAATACAGACACTGGAAGACAGAATGAAGAAAGTAAGAATATCCTGTGCCCCAGTAGATACAAACACTATCCAACAAGAAACAGAAATGTTAATGCAAGAGAATCTTGGTACAGGTTGTTGTAAAAACTTTGTTATCAGTGTGCTTGGTCAAAGGCAGTTTAAAGAATTTAACCCATATAAACAATTACAGCCCGTGGATTTAATGAAACAATTTTAAGATTTTAAACATGGCTGCAGCAGCAACTGTTAAAATTCTTCACAATAAAGGATGGCAGCCAAAAACAGACACTCGTGTCTCAACAGTTCATAGGCGAAGTAACATTGTTAAACTGTTCGCTTTGATCCTGTGCCCATTACACATGTTGTACAAATGGAGATGATATTTTAATTACTGACGACGCCTTTTGGCATAATTGTTTCATTATTCTCCAGTGCATGATGTAATTTTAGAAGTTTACTTCTGATGAAGGTGTATTTATATGTACCGAAACCTTGGTCAAGAATTTTAATAAAAAAAAAAATTCTATCCTGCAACTGTTTTTGGCTGCCATCCTTTATTGTGATGGAAACAATTTTAAGTTGTACTTGCATGAGTTCAGAATGAATCAGAAAAAAAAAATCTATATACATGTAAGACACATGAATGTGGGTGCTAGAACATGGGGAAACCACGTATCCGATCATTAGACTACACTTCCAGACCTCTAAAGTGCTTTTCTTTGCAAATACTGGCCGTGTGAGACACAACGAAATAGAGAGGGGAAGTTATTTGCCACGTATAATTATGATCGACACGAGGGGTCGATGCGTGACTTTCTTCAAAATCACTGGGAGCACAATAGTTTTCTGGATGATCCTATTAATGATGACGATTAGATCATATGTTTGATAACGCATTTACCAAGGAAAGTAAGGAAACAGCTGATATCGCAAACATTCCATGATTTTGATGAGTTGTGACGAGTTGTTGATTGTTTAGAAGAAATAGATAATGAGGGAATGTTGAGGGGCTCAGATCGAAATTCGACTCATCACAATCAACAGTTTCAGTGATATGATGTACCATGGCAAGATAATTACGTATATCAAATGTGGGGCCAACAATGTGGCAATTAACAGTAACGTAATGATATGTGAGATGTACATTCGAAAAATTACTAGCATAATGTTGACCAAATTCAAAACAATGAGTGGAGAGAAAATAATTTTGGCAGGCATAACCGGCAGACACTAGATGATGGAAGAGTTTGGGATCATTCGTCACTCATAGATACAGATGACAGACAGCAACAACACACACTATCTCCGGTAAACTAGAAGTAGTTTTAGATGAGATCCGCTCCAGAACACCTGAGCAGTCTAAAGGGTCAAATAGGAGAACACAAATGATTAAATGTGCACAGCAAGGTATATCAAGCTCCACGACCACAAACTTCGGGCGACACATCCAGTTATGGAAATCCAAATGTATATTTGCCATACTTTTGTCCCTCTTATTGCCCACATAAAACCACTACAGGCTAGTAGATGTATTCCACACCTAATATCAAGGAGAAAATGCTCAAGTATCGACACTTTCAGTTATTTCATTCTGATAAGAGGATGATACATCCCACGGTTTCATGCAAAGCTTCAGGGGAGCTATGTCAAGAAATGGTCCTGATACACAGAAGACTAGCTCCATATGAGTCTACATTCAAGGAGAAGGTGCACTATGAGCAACTGACGCATGCAAATCCTGTATGACTTATGATGAATTTTAACAGGTACTGATCATGTGGAATCCAACAAATGTTGCACTAAGAAGTATTTTACACTGAACAATTGTCATTCAAGCAAGGGACATTTAAGAAAATACTTCAAAAAATATCAATAAATGTCACTACATGAACAATCCATTACCACAATAGGATATAATGGCAACATTAAAAGCTAGATTACCATTCAGTGTCAGATACCAGCTAGTTAATGTGTCGGATGAAAATTTGGAGAAATTTTTATCTGAGTTAGATTCAATCGAGCTGATTCAAGAAGACCTGAAGTCCATGTTAGGATCGAATAGCGGGTATAATAATGTGAACACTGGTGTGTATCACTCACCAAGTGGCTGTGGAAATAGCAGTAATGCACCAAGAACCAACCAAATGGATAAAACAAATGCAAGCAATGTACCAAATGGTAATCCAAATACTCGTTGGAAAAACAACAGTGGAAATGGTAGTGGCTTCCGACCAGCCAGAAACAAATTTAATAGAGGTGATCGGATGTACAATCCAGTCCAATCTAATAACCAAAAATCATCAATAAACCAGTTTTGGAACAATTAGCTTTTCGCAATAGCAACAAGACAATCAGCTGCAGTCTATGCCAGGAGTTTGGCACATGCAGACACCAATAATTATGGAGGTAACAGATGGCACAAATAGTGGCAGTGACGTGTGTCCAAAAACCTAACTGTGACCACCACGAGTCCCACATATGTTCCCAGGGATTCAAATAGGGGCTACGACCAGCAATTGCAGATGCTATGGTATAATGATGAAAATGAATTATCAGACGAATTGTGAGAGGATATTTATCAATGTGACAAGGTTTATCCTTTCATGCCTGTGTCTGAAAATCTTTGTTACAATCTAAGGAATTCCAGTTGCCGTAACATTACACGCAGGAGCTTCGGCTAATGTAATATAAAGTGCTTTGTTCCAAAAGCTATCGCGAAAAGCAAAACTGTCAGTTTTGCCAGTAGGGAACTGTAGAATCATAGGAGCACTAAACACAAGATCCATAAGTGTCAGGATGCAGACACAAATGAAAGTGAATTCGGGAAATGCAGCAATTACAAGCACAATTCTAATTGTTGAAAAATTGATAGTGGATTGTATCCTAGACCCTAGTATCATATGAGAAAGGAATGGAAGCATCAACTTCTCATCGGGGAGAGCAAAATTTTGGATTGACGGTTTTTTAATGGAGGTTGATTTAATACGGAAAGAAGGAGTGCAGCTTGCTTAAGCTTGATCATCGCAAATAATAATGTTTTCCCTGAGCACAATAAAGTATCTACATTTTCAGATCAAATAAGCGAGAAATTAAAGGAACCTATGCACCTCACTTATGAGCAGAAGCATAAATTACCAAGCTCCTCATTACCTCATTTGGTTGTTTTTGAGGAAAAACACGGAATTATCAAAGGATGCAGTGTCGTCTTAATGTTATGCCACATAAGACATATGGTCATAGCTTCTACCCAGTTCCCTGGTGTCTTAAGAAACCTGTAGAAGAAGAAAATACGAACAACTTGCTTCACACAGCAACCAAATTCACGCCTGCTTAACTGATGCTCAGAAGAAAGAAAAGAAATGGATGGGTAGATAAAATTCAAGGCAGAAGATACTGATGTACCTTGGGAAGAGAAAATTAGACAAGCTCCGGTTAATCTCACTGAAAAGGCCTGGGTTAGAAAAAGGGAATATGACAGCAATGTCAAACGGATGAAGACATTTAGGATTGACAGAAAGGTATTGCTGCAACAACGTCCACGGTTCTTATTGCCTTCCAAAAAGAATTGGAAATAGCACTTATTGCACCCTGGATCATTCATAATTGTGAAGATTCCAAACCACGGTGCGTATTTACTGGTGTATCCAAAAAGTTTATGACTTAAAAGACTGTATCCCCATCAAGATATTAAGAAATATCATGTAAAGTGACTAACCATGTGAAAAGGACTGATATGACTAAAATCATAGTGATTAAGAATTTCATAGTAAGGAGTGATGGATTATGATTAAATTATGCACTGCACAGTGAGTAGTTCAGAGAAGTAATGATAGTGTTCATCTAGTAAATCAAATTAATTCTTTATTTTTTGGAAGAATGTGTGTGTGTGTGCGCATGTCTACATTTTTAGGGTTGTGTGATGTTCAATTTTAATCATTTAAGTTATGATTTAGGTTGTGTCTATGTGTCTTATCCACTCAGTTTCATGCAGTATAAGTTACTCTTGAGTGTGCAAGGAAATGTACTTGAACTGACTGAACGACATTTTAGGGACTTGCAGGAATCATCGATAACAAAATGCTAAATTTTGCTACCTTCTTGGCACTTGGTGTAGTTGCAAACTGGTTTGTATGTAAGGTGTAGATTGGGATTGATTTGATGGTTCCTGGGCCTAATGAATTTTAAGTTCAGGAAGATGAAATCATTTTTTATATATGTTTGTGTGATTTATTTGATTTCAAATGACCATGAATGTGAGAGCAATTAATTTAGCTATCTGCTCTAAAGTGAATTCAGATTCAGATGTGGTCTGAAAAGAAATTGATAATGCACAACAAGGCATAGGAATTTAAGAAAGAAATGTAAGATAAGAGCCTAGAAATGTTGCGAAGGCAAGGTGATTTATAATCTTCGTAGCAAGCATATCGTAGGTGGAATATTCACTTTGGGTACACAAAAAAATTTTCTTGCCTTACTATGAAGGATGATAATGCAATACTGATGCACGGAGAGGATTCCTAAAATGAAGAATGATCTTTCTTGAATATCAGCTCATAAGAAAACTTTATATATGTCGAGTTATGTGGTTAGAAAAGGTAGTGGATGATCTGAAACTTCATATAGTCAAAGAACACCTGAATGTAATGAATTGATCATGAGCAGTGATTTACTTTGGAAGGACTTATTTAAAATAGATAAAATCTATTGAAATGCAGTGGACAACGCAGTGGCTCATACCTCTTCCACAGCTACTGAATTCATGAAGGATCCGATGGAGAAATGTGCTACTAATCCATTCTTTTGCTATGCGCAAAGTAAAGAGCTCCAACTGATCCAGTGTTTGAAATTGTTTCATGTCCTATCAGTCTGGTCTGGTGCTGTGAGGTTTGAGATCATCTATCTTTCCTACAACCTGGTTGCTGATTCCCACAAGATTCATCCTACATCAACCTCCAACAGTTTCAGTCAGCCTCCAGAATCCAGCCATCCATCTGTCGATTGACTCTATCCAGCTTCATCAACCTTCATTGAATCTGTCTATTGAAGTCAACAGATTGTTAGTGTTGTTTTAAACACACAAACTGTAGTTTATTCCCCATCAATAATCTGAACATTCAAACACTTTGCAAAGAAATTAATTAACATTTTAAAATGTTCAAAGTGATTATAACATGCTATTTTAGTTCTCTCCTTTCTGTGTGTAGTTTTCAAAATTTTAATATCCATCTTATCTACATATTTTGTATAGGTCAAGGCTGTAGGTCTATATTCCTGAGTTTTCCGTGGTATCCCTCTGGAATAAACCTCCCTAATGGGTAGACCTGAATTTATTATGATCTTCCATTGTTGTGTGGTGGAATGAGACATACATCTCTCCACATATGAAAGTCAGCAACCTTGAACCAAACGATGTAGTTTTGTAAACCTGTGCTAAAATAAAGGAAGTTTGTAAAAAATTTGCTAAGGTACCAAAATTTCATCTGTTTGCAAATGAACATGGTTAATAATTATTCATTCTTAGTAAGTTAATAATACTGGACAATCTTTGTTTAATTGGTAGCAACCACACTTTGGCATTTAAAGTTTGTTGCTCCCAAGAGGGGCATTTGCTGTATAACATTTTATCAAATAGCACAAATGTTTATGTATAACCGAGCACGCGATTTGTATGGCTCAAGGAACGCTCACGACTGCAAGAGATGGATTGTCTCCGAGTACGTCATCGCACCCATGACAGTTTCCTCACAATCAGCAGAACTCTGCAGAGCCACAGAGATGTTACTCCAGGTGGAGTAATTAATTTTATACCTGGAAGAGTGGAAGATAATTGTATAAAAATATTGGGGAAGCAACTTCTCTTGCCCAAAAGTTTCTATTTAAGTACTTAAACATTATTCAGTTACATAAATTTTAACTTCAACTGTCACAGTGGGGGAGAAGTTAAAAATTGAAGATATTAGGGCTGAACTATTGAGAGAAAATACACACAGTATAAATGAAGTGTTGAATCCAGTGATTAGAAAATTACAACAATTTTAGATTCTGGTAGTAATACTACAATGATCTCTAAAAGCTTGTATGAACAGCTTCATAAAATAGAAGATGTACCTGTTTCCACTGTCAACAGTGCACATCTCATTATGGCAACTGGGTTCGGAAGTTGTGCTGTTACTGGACCAGCACTCATTACATGCAAGATTGTAGACAGATATTTCGACATGGTCTTCTTGATTCTTTGAATGTGGATTGGATTTTTGGCAATGATTGGCTGGCAGAAAGAAGATGTAAAACTGATTACAGAAGAGAATGTGTGTGTGTGTGTTTGTGATGGGGATGCTGAATTGGAGGTAAATTTCATCAGTTTAGTAGAAGAAAAGGAGAACTGGATTAGAATGATTGAGAAGAAAACAAATGAGGTGATTGAAACACAAGTATATATGAAAGACAATGTGTCCAGAGAAAAGGAAGAAATAGTTTGAGATTTCATGTCAAAAATTAGGGAGAAAATAGATGACAAGTAACTTCCCTGCTTCTTATGCAAAAGAATTACAAGAAGTTTTACATAAGCATGCCAAAGAATTTTCAAGCAAACCAGAACCAGACATGCCAACTTTCAAAAGTGAAAAATCAGGAGAATTTTGGTGGTGTACTATTGTGAATTACAACACATCCCTGATGATTAAAGTTGCAATAATTCAATAACTGTAACAATTCAATTACATTTGCTTTATTATTTACATTTAAATATTAAATAATGGACATACCTGAGTCTTCGGACTGTATAATTTATCATTCAACATGCTGAACAATATGAATGATGGGCTCTGCAGGTTTATTTGGATTCACGCACATTCAAATTTAAGGGGCATCCCCTAACTTGGCAACACTGCCTTTTAGACACAACAATGCTAATCACTTCGCTTGGAACAACTATTGACTACTCCTTGTCCACGATAACTTTACGATTGCGCTGGCACTACCGGAAGTGGAGGAAATCGGCATTAGTTGAAAGATATTCATTTGTCTCTGAACGCTGCCAACGATAAGTTCCTTAATTCCTTGTAGATATGAAGTGCGAGCTACGCCTACTGCCGCTCCCGACAGCCACCACATGAATCTTCCAAGTCAACATACACAAGTAGCAGCCATACCTTGTCATCCACCAATATATCGAAGGCGCAGAATTTTCAAATAGTAAAGAAAGTATTGAAACTATTCTGAAAATCGAGAGATCGGTCTTCACTGTCGGGAAATCGGGAGGAAGAAGGAAAAATCAGGAGTCTCCCACTTAAATCGGAAGAGTTGGCATGTCTGCAGAACTAATAAGAGGGTGTAATTACTGATTTTCCATCGCAAAGTGAATTGACCGCAGAAGAAAAACAACAGATAGTCCCGAAGCAAAGGAGGAACATGGCATTGGCAATTAGACACGGCCATTTAGTGAAACCTGTTGGGTATAAAATTAGAGATAATGTATTAATACACTCCCATTTTAAATCATCAGTATCAAAGGAAGAAATTAATAAATTTTTACATTAATATTTGGGATCATTTATAATTCGGAGAATAGTAAAACCCAACTCTGTTGAATTAGAGAAACTTAATGGTAAAAAATAATTTGAATTTCATCATGCTGAAAACATAATGTATGTTGTGAATACAGGAAATGACTGTTTACGACTTAATGTTTTTATCTTATTTATCAATCTTTTATGGACACAAAGTGGATTGTTTTGATGATGATAAAATTACTTTCTCTTGGTAATGTTGTGGTGTAGTAACAATCTTAGACTCTCAGTAACTTCAACATTTCTTTAATTAAGGTTACATTTAATTCTCTTCTGCTCTTTCCTTTTAACTAGGGCTCTTCTTTCATGATCAGTTTCAAACTGAAACTTTAAGTCGCCATAATTTCTGGGTAAAATTAATTCTTGAGATCTAGGGATATGCGGGGGTACAGAGTCCTCACTTGGCAGAGAGAGAGAGAGAGAGAGAGAGGATGACTGTGAGTGTGTGTGTGTGTGTGTGTGTGTGTGTGTGTGTATATATATATTGCAGAAGTTCTCCTTTGAGAGTGTCGTAGCTGAGGTTACCAGTATAAGTTAATCTTTGCTTGTTGACAATATGCTGGAGATCAGTTACTTTTGTGGTGTGAATTAGTTTCAGTTGGGCTCTCGGCCTGAACAGAATTAGCCAAGCTTGGATAGTGCAATTGTCAGCACTGCTCGGAAGCAATTGGTCGTTGCTGAAGTTTCAGTGTGGAAGCGATCAGTAACAAATTGTGGCTAGTATATTGAAATGCTGAATGTTATGAAACATGTTAATGTTTATTGAGTGTTTGAATAAATTATAATTCATGACCCCTTAACAATTGATGATTTCACTTTAAACACTCATCACAGTACACCTGGACGAAATATTTAATGAGATTAGCTGTACGGAAAGTCTATTGGAAAAGTAAGGAGAGACTGTGATGAAATACAGCGGGCCAAGAGGAATACCGACAGGAGCGTTATAGCTGTAACCCCAAGAGAAACTAGTAACCAACTGGCCACACTGATAAAGTGACACGCCACACTGCAAGCCAGAGAAGCAATAGTACTTATCATTCTTAGAAGATTTGTACATTCCTAATGACATGTGCCAGAGTAATGTCCTCCTGAACTAATGCATGCAGAGTTGTCTAACGGAAAGGTAGTATCTACAACTTTTAACAATCTCCATCTTATTGCTGCCGAGGTACAGATTGTCTCAACAACTAAAGAAAGATCCGCACTTGCATCGATGAAGTTCCCAATGTTGTACAGAGGGCAATCCACTCACTGATGATATCTGTGTGAACCAAAGAACAGACCCCTCCAGATGCTTTATCGGGGCCAGTAGGGTTCTGATACTGATTCTGATGATTCTGTAATCCTTTCACTGAACAAACCCAATGTCAGGCCATCACATTTGATTATAAACTGCTTATCTCCACATAAATTTTAAAAATGTATGTATGTACCAAGTCTCCACCTCAACCACTGGACCAATTTCAATCAAACTTGGTACACAAATTACTATCTGAGCAGAATCACTGTGGGGTTTAAAACCACCCACTTATTAAAGGAGTGGGGATGAAAAAGCAATGCAGCTCACAACAAGTGAAAACCCATACTTTAGTCATCCTGTACTTGAGAATGGGAGCACTTAAGAGACTTGCAACAAACTTTTAGACATAATTTCAAACCTTTAAGGAAGTTTTTCTCACCGACAACCAATGAAAAAATGAAAGAAAACAAGTTTATCACTTATTACATTTTCACTATATACATGCGGTTTTAATGTATCACTTCTTTACTATTAATTGTATTCTTGACACATGTTGTAGACAGTATTCACATATACTACTGAATGTACCAGAAAAAGTACATCACTGTACAACATGTAGTTCAGGAGATACATTGTTATTAATACTGAGATGCATGAAAAACTAGCACATCATGCAAGATGTTTAAATTTATTATCTTGTTGCTACTAAGTCTATTCCAACACTATTTGCAGACAGTATCCACATCTACCACTGTACGTGCCTACAAAAATATATCACTGTACAACTCAAGTTCAGGAGATATGATGTCAAATGCTGATATGTGTGAAAAACTGCCGCAGCATGCATAACATTTTAATTTGTTACTTCTTTACTACTAATTCTACTCACTGCACATTTCACAGACATTAGCCAAACATAACAAAGAATGTACCTATAAAATTGTATCATTGTACGGCACATAGCTCAGAAGATTGATGTGATAAACATTGAGTTTGTTCGAAATGGGACTGCAGGACAATATTCCCTGGACATACAGGTCATACATGCGAACACATATGTGTGAAATGTGTTAAATATATGTGAAGCTGTCAAGACACATGTAAAAATCTCATCCTACCCTGGAACAATTTCTATCAAATTTGGTACAAACGTTGGTTCCAATCTGGAAAGAAATAATGTCGGGGTAAAAACCACCAGCCTCCTATTGGGGTGACTGTGATAACATGGACAGACAGCAAGAGGGAGGGAGATGGGCACAGATAGCAGGAAGAGGAAGAGATGGACGATAGGAGATGAGTATATGGACATTGACTGGGGACAGGATGACATAGACAGAGAAAAGAAAAAGGAAGAGATGGGCAGAGACAGAGGGAGGAAGAGAGAGGGGGGGAGGTGAAGATTAACAGATAGAGGGCAAGGAAGAAATGGACAGAGAACAGGAAGAGGAGGAGATGTACATAGAAAGGACAGAGAAAAGGAAGAGGAGGAGATGGACATAGAAAGGACAGAGAGAGGAGAGAGGAGATGAACAGAGAGAGGGGGGAGGAGATGGGCAGAGAGAAGGAGGAAGAGAAGATAGATAGAGAGAGGGGAGAGGAGAAGATAGACAGAGAGAGGGCGAAGGAGATGGACAGAGAGGGGGGCAGGGAGGAGATGGACAGAGGGGGAAGAATGAAACTGACAAAGAGAAGTGAGGAGGAAATTTACAAGGAGAAAGGCAGGTGGAATTAGAATGGGAGAGGAGATGGATAGAGGAGAGGAAAGAAAGGAGGTGGCAGAGGAGATGGGGTGGAGAAGAGGACTAACAGAAGACTAAAATAAAAACATGCTCAGGCAAAGTCAGGTACTCAGCCCTTAAACCACATAACATCTTTAGGAGCCTGTACACAGATCGAGGGTGGGAGGGGGGGGGGGGGTAGAAAGGGGGGCGGGGGGTAGACAGAGTCCACCCAACTAGTGGCAAGTTGAGCAGCAGATATTACATTTTTCTGCGGTATTAATTTCAATGGAGTGTTTTCTGATCTGTCTCACATTTTGCACAGTTGCATCAGCACTTTCAGTCCTCCCTAAAATGGGGCAGGGGGGTGAGATATGGTAGGTGGAAGGTCTGGCCATGCATGAAAAAAGTACAAGTTCATTTCATTTGCCACAGGAAAAAAGCTCAGTGCTCCCGCAATGTAAAGGGTATTCTTTCTACTAATTATCTCACAGAGCATAATAATGTAACTGACAAATATCAGGAAAGAGAGTGGACTAACTGGACATAAAAATCTGTAAGATAACTGTATTACAAAAGCAAACAAATGATATTTCACCAACACACAACACCTCCCACAAGGATGCTACGGCAGTAGGAAACCTGAAAGATCTGCAGTATGAATTGTTGGAATATTCACCCTATTTACCAGCTATGGCAAGTGCCCTCCGATTTCTACTATTACCACATCCAAGGAAATTAGTGGCTGAAAAACTTTTCAAGTCCAATGTAGAGGCTATGGCAGCTGTAGAGTAGTATTTTGCATATTTTCTGGATTGTAAAATGTAACTTCCATGACTGGAAAAAGGCACTTATTAAAATATTCCTAGCTACTATGCTGTGGTCATATGGATTCACTGTTGAGACCCAATGTTTTGCCCCTTCTGTGGTGGACATCTGCAAGGAGGGGTTCATAGCTTTTCCAAAGGTTCGATACACACCCTGGCTCATTACTTACTGAAGTAAAATTCCATTACCACGTGCTCTTGCACAGAGGTGTGATGTCTTGTGTTTTGAGTACAAGTGCAATTGCCCGCTGTCAATTACCATTGTCTACTATTGCTATCACCCCATGGTGGAAGATTGGTACACATTATATTAAGCATCGGAATCCACATACCATTTAGTTTCACAGTCCCCCTCCATTCGCTTAAAATTTTTATTCTGTTTAGTAATCTCTATGGCTTCTCTGTACAGCCTTTCATAGTTTCCTCTTGTGGCTCCCAGTATTGGAATCTTATCTAATTGAATCTGGTGGTCCCCTGATTGCAAAGCATGTTCTGCACCAGCTGATCTGTCACTTTCTCCCTTTCTATGGTTGTTCTTGTGTTCTAGTTATTTTTTAGCCATTCTGTTAGAAGTACTTCCTTTCAAGGATGTCATAACACTCTTTTTATCTCAACACTCCTAAATATCCATTGTTTTGCAAAACATAGGCAAGATATTCCAGTTCTGCATCTCTCAGCTCTAGTTCACTATGTTCTTTGCTCTACCTGCCAACATTTTTAAAACATGTCACTTTTGTTGTGGGTTCTGTTCGAGCACAGCACGCTGACAGATATGTTCAATTCAATTCCGCTATCACCTAGACTTTATAGGTTGGTGAAAGTTCATTAAGAAAATGTTCCACTGGGACCTATAGTAAGTGCCAATGATTCACTCACCCATTGGATTGCCAATTACATGAGGACTTTGTTGTGACCATATGTGGCAAGAAACCCATCCAACTACGGCATAACAGCAGGAACATTTTAATACGTGTGAGATCTTCAGCAGTCACATTTCAAGTACTGGATCTGCCTACTAGAAAAACATAAGATACACTGTGATGATATAAAGGGGAATATAACTGCATTTTATCTTAAAAACTCATTCTTCCACCTCAAGGCTGAGAATGTTTTTCCTTGCCTTCACAACAGCATGTGGGAAAGTTGACCTATATGGTCGATGGCGTACTTCTGGGTATACAGCCAAGTCGTTATTTCCATTTTTGTACAATACTTAGATGACAGACCCAGAAATCTTTTCTGGATGCTGTGAGTAATGACGTTATTTGTACTCACTGCCTGGACTCCAATCAGAACTAAAGAAAACAACTGGGTCAGTCCTCAAAATATTGTACATAAATTGAAACAATTCAACTGTATGTCCAGAAGTACACCATTAATCAATTATGCTCATAAAACCAGAGAGATAACTTTGGCATACAGGAATTCATTCTCAATACCCTTCATCCCTTTCTACATTCTGAATCCAAAATTTACTATAAGGTTATATAATCTTCAATTTGGAATTTGGTGGCAGTTGATGCGGAAATGTTTAGTAATGAACAGCCCACATAGATGGAAGACAATGACAGAAGAATTTGGGAGCAATAATGATCCCTAAATCAGTGAAGAGTACAGAACAAGTAGGTACTTCATGTCGTCTCCATACCCTTCAAACTATCATTCACTTCTTCCATGAAATATCGTGCGAACTGTCAGACATCTGCAACTTGCTGCCATGATATTTTGGTACAGAGACTTTTGGTCATCGTCGCATGAATACAGACGAAATTGCACTGAGCTCCCATTTTTAAGACCTGCCAGCATGTGCTTGGTGTACCCAGTTGACATTGCCAAGTGGTGCTTGACTGAACGTTTCTGCTGCAAGTGCAACATGCCCTCTGTGGTCAAAGTTCACCTCATCGATATCAATCATTTTCACAAGGTAAAATCACAGAATGATGCCAGTTACATAGAGCACAAAGTTTTTCTATGACAGAATTACATGCAGAATTTAAATGGAAACTACCGTCCCAATTGATAAGGGATTTAGACAGACTTGTTTCCATTGGTTCATTGATGCTGGAGCTCCTAAAGTTTGATGTATGGGCCACAACTTTTGTTTCAATGAATTTCATCACATGATCAGCAGAAATATAGTGTTCAGTGATAACAAACTTAATGGCTTGGAGGAGGTGAGTATACTGCTGAGGGTTAGTTTCAAGGTCACTTTTTAATATTTTTCTTGGATAACTCGACAACAGTGGGTTATAACAAGAAATTTTCTCAATAAAAAATGAAATTACATTACATTTTCTATAAAAAAAATGTGCTATTCATTTCTTCACCTAGGATTAACAGTTTTCACTATGCAAGACAGGGAAAAAATCACATTATCAAAAATGGTGTTTTAATGGTATAAAATTAATGTTTACTGTTAAAAGAGAGGGGTTAAGAATAAATATTAACTGTGTATACCACATCTAAGTGTTGGAAAGGTGTATTAAATTGTTTTCTGTGAGTGTGATGGGTGAGAGGCAGGCACAGTGGGGATTAGACGCATGAGGAAGACAGGTGCCCAGTAATTTTCCATGACGTGCGTTAACACGAAATGAAATACAGATGAGTCACTAATAACAATAACAGATAAAATTCATATGGACAGACTTCACGTAAATTTCTGTACACTGTTCCGCACAGATAGAGGGGAAAATTGAGTCTTCATCGTCCTATACGGCAACTGTAGAGTTCTTCCGCACTAAGAGTACAGCTGACTTTTCAGTTAACAGACTGGCTATATCTCCACTACATTCTCTTTCCTGTGCACTTCTCTTACATGAGCATCTTCACTGAGATTGTGTTTATACAGTGAAGTTATTTTCAGATAATTAAGTGAGTAATTTTTACAACTGTTAAGTGAGCTATTAGGTCGAAAGCTCAACAGCTAGAGTGGTCATCTGTCTACTAAAGTGAAGATCCTGTCCTAAGCCATTGCTTATAGGAACATATTTTACACAACAGCTCACTTCACAACACGTAAAAACTTCACAAACCGACAGTAACCCCTATATCAGTGATTGTCAAAACGTTGCTCACGAGATACTAGTAGCTTGAGGGACATGTTTGGTAGCTTTTGATAGTGCTCAGACTGGCTAACCTGAATTGCTCCATTGTGCTCATGCTCATGACAACTGCTTACCTCTTCCACACAACTGCCACTGTCAATCAAGAATACTACATTGTTGGTCTCATAGTTGATTGTGTATGTGTGAGATGATGCATGTTATGTTTTCACGTATGGCATTTGCTAACACACTGATATTAAGCTAGTTTAATTGGATAGATAAAAAAATCTACTCACCAATTGGTGGCAGAACACACACATAAAAGATAGCTGAAATTGGCAAGCTTTCGTGGCCAGTGGCTCCTTCTTCTGGCAGAAAGGGGAAAGAAGAAGGGTGAAGGAAAAGGACCGGGGAGGTCTATAAAAAGGGGTAGATTTTGGGACAGTCACTCAGAACTGCAGGTCAGGGGAGGCTTACGCCACGGGATGAGAAGGAAAGACTGACTGTTGGCGACTGCATTGGACAAGATTTGAAAACCTGAGAGCTTAACGGTGAAAGACAGGGTAATATGCAGACAGAGATGGTGTTTAAACATCATACACGAGTTAATAAGAGTGAAAAGCTAAGTGCATTGCATGTAACAGAGGTGGGAGGGCAGCAATGAAAAATAGACAGGTAAGACAATGAAAAGACATAGGAAACTAAAAAGGAGAGTAGCAAAGAGTAGTTACTGTGAGCCAATGCCGAGACAGAAAAAATTAACGTAAATTAAGGTCAGGTGGGTGGCGAGAACCAAGGACATGTTGTAGTGCTAGTTCCCACCTGCGGAGTTCTGAAAAACTGGTGCCTGGGGGATGAATCCAGGAGGCACACTTAGTGAAACAGATGCCAAGGTCACGATCGTCATGTTATAGAGACGCTCTGCAACAGGAGATTGCGAGTTGCCAGTATACACCACTGCCTATGCCCATTCATCCTAACAGATAATTTGGTGGTAGTCATACCGATGTAGGCCGAACAGTGTTAACATAACAGCATATGACGTGTGTTGTTTCACAGGTGGCTCTCCCTTTGATAGTATATATTTTGCCAGATACAGGGCTGCTATAGGTGGCAGTAGGAGGATGCATAGTCCAAGACTTGCATTGGGGACGGTCAGAGGGGAAGGAGCCATAGGGTAGGGAGATGGATGCAGAATAACATAGGGTTTGACAAGAGTACTGTGGTTATTGGAAGGAAGACTGCCTACTATTCTAGGTGTGGTGGGAAAAATTTCAGACGGAATGGATCTCATTTCGGGCATGATTTCAGGGAGTCATGGCCTTGTCAAAGTAGCTGATTAACACATTCAAGACCAGGATAATAGTGAGTCAACAGTGGTGTGCTCTGAAGCTGTTTTTTGGAGGGATCACCGGCCGGGGTGGCCGAGTGGTTCTAGGCGCTACAGTCTGGAACCGCGCGACTGCTACGGTCGCAGGTTCGAATCCTGCCTCGGGCATGGATGTGTGTGATGCCCTTAGGTTAGTTAGGTTTAAGTAGCTAGTTCTAGGGGACTGATGACCTCAGAAGTTAAGTCCCATAGTGCTCAGGGCCATTTGAACCATTTGGAGGGATCAGCAGTGCCAGGATTGGATGTGATGACCTGGGAAATCTGCTTTTTAGCTAGGCTGGTGGGGTAATTACATGCAGTGAAGGTTAAGGTGAGAATGGTGGTGTATTACTATAAAGAGTCTGCATCCAAACAAATACGTTTCCCTCAGATGCCAAGTCTGTATGGGAGGGAACTTTTGACATGGAAAGGATGGCAACTGTCAAAATGTAAGTACTGTTGTTTGTTGGTAGGTTTAATGCGGACGGAAGTGTGTAGGTAGCCTTCGGTGAGGATGAGATAAACATCATGGAAAGTGGCATGGGATTCAGAAATGGACCATGTGAAATTTAATTTGGAGAAGATATTCAGAGATTCAAGGAATTTTAGCAGGTGATCCTCATCCTTGGACCATATGGTAAAGATGTCATCAACGTATCTAAACCAAACCAGGGGCTGAAGACTTCTGGATCCCAGAGATATGCTCTCCAAGCGACCCATGAAAAGATTTGCATAGGAAGAAGCCATCCTGGTTCCCATGGCCACACCGCTGATCTGTCTGTATGACTACTCCCTTAAAGGTGAAGTAGTTGTTGGTAAGTAAAAAGTTGATTAAGATGACTAGGAAGGATGTCATAGGTTTGGAATCAGGTGGGCACTGACTGAGGAAATGTTCAGCAGCAGACAGACCATGTACGTGGGGGATATATTGGTATAGATGGAGGTGGCATCAATGGTAACAAGCGTTTTTGTACTATGGGTTTCAGGTGCTGATCAACAAAGGCAGATATACATTCGGTGGGTGCTTTGAAGCCAGCAACAATAGGACGGCCCGGATGATTAGGTTTGTGGATCTTAGGAAGAAACTAAAAGGTGGTGGTGTGTGGTTTGGATGGGGTGAGAAGTTCCATGGACTGAGGCATTAGTCCTTGTGAGGGACCTGAGGTTTTATGGAGGGACTGCAGGGCAGTGAATCACAGAGACGGGATCTTGATGGCAGTAGCTCTATGTAGAGGTGTCAGACAGCTGGCATAGACCTTCACTAACATATTCCTTTCGGTCAAGTGCTACAGAGGTAGATCCTTTGACTGCTGGGAGGATAATATAGAGTTATCAGCTTTAAATGATTATAGAGCCTGGGGTTCTGCAGAGGACAGGTTAGGGGCATGTTGAAGGGATCTGAGAAAGGGTTGCAAAGCAATGCTGGATGTCAGGGACTCTTGGAAAGCTTGTAAGGGACACTTTTGTGATAATGGTGGCAGATCAAGTTGAGAGCATGGTCTGAACTGTTCAAGGCAGGGTCCAATGTCAGGTTTCCTGTTTAAAGGTTTTGGAATGTGGTTGCAAAGTGATATTTCCAATGGATATTACATGTGAAGGAAAGTAGGTCCTTCACCAAAGCAGCATGGTCAAATGCAGGTTTAGGGTGAAAGTGAGATGCTTAGATAGTACAGATAATTCAGCAGGAGAGAGTGCTTTAGATGAGAGGTTAAGGACACTTAACTGTTTTAACTGGTTCTTGTGATTATGGGTTATTCTTGGTCTGGAAGGCAGTGGTGAAGACTATTGGATGTTAAGGAGGTTGGCCAAGCTCTGTCTATAGGAGAGGACTGATGGTTGATGGTGTGGCTCTTTCAGGAGTTGCAGAGGGACAGGAAGGGCAATGCCATTGTTCAGGAAGTTTGCTTTTGGAGGTGAAGTCTGGCACGTTGTTGCAGTTTGAAGTTGGTTTAGTGGATGATGCCATTCAAGGAAACGTGAGGGGCAGATAACTGCAAGATTTTGTAGGAGAGAAGTCTGGTAGAGTGGAAATTGGCTAATGAGGAATACAGGTCACAGATTAGCTGGGTAAGAGTAAGAGATTGCTGTATTTGAAACTGTAAAAAGAGCCTGGTGTAGATTAGGATTACATCCAGAAACAGGGACTTTCAATTTTAGACATTTTGGAGTAACTCCAAGGGACAAGCAGGTTTCAAGAAACAGAATGTGGGAACTTAGTTTTGATAGTGCAAAAGCATGTTTTCAAAAAGAACAGATGTAATACGAGATGGAATTCATCATGGCAATAGAGGACAGCTTGGAGAGTTAGAAATCGTGGGAGTGGCACAAAAAATAATAAATAAGCTGAGGATGGAAAAAATAGAAAAACAGAAGAAAATCAAGGGAAAAAATAAGGAAAAATTCTGTAAAATCAAAAAAATTGTCTGAAAATCATTAACAAGAAATAATGAGTGGGTGATCTATATGATAAGAAAAAAATGATTGAAAAATAAAATGAAAAAATCGACTGGAAAAGTCATGAAATCTGACAAAATTTTTAAACACTGGGTAAACAGAAAGTGATAGTCATAGGAGAAAATGTAAACTACTTAGTTTGGTGATTAAAGTGAGGTAAGAGATGGCAACAAAGGTTGATCAGAGTGTTTTGCTGAAAAATGAATGAACAAAAATGTGAAAGAATTATCTATAAACAAGATAAGTGGATGGTGGAAAAGAAAATAGCTGTCAAATTTGTGAATAAATTAGTGAAAGGCAATCGGAAGAAGGCCACGCAGATATTGAACTGTAAACCGTTACAGGCAAATTCATAAATAACAGAATTGTTATATGCAAATAAAAATGGACCCATCTACGAGCATGGAAATCAATACTAAGAAAGATGTAAGGGCAAAGTGTTGATTAATCTTGGTGAAGAAAAAAGAGCAGATCAGCACGTACAGTAGAAAACAGATGACAGTTTGAACAGGACACATGATAACAAAGACTGACAAGAGGGTTACGTAAGAAGGAATGATGGCCACATGGGCTAATACCACAATGAAAACAATCAATTATTGACAAAATAATTTCATTGGATAGATAAACAATCTACTCACCAAGTAGCGGCAGAACATACTCATAAAAGACAGTTGTGATTGGTAAGCTTTCAGAGCAAGTGGCTCCTTTTTCAGGCAGAAGGGTTGAAGGGGAAGTAAGAAGGATGAAGGAAAAGGACTGGAGACGTCTAGGAAAAGTGGTAGATTTCAGGAAAGTCACCCACAGCCGCGAGTCAGGGGAGACTCACCACACAGCATGAGAAGGAAAGACTGATTGTTGAGGACTGCTCATCCGATGCGGGAGGGGATCTCAGCCGATTTGAATACAAACATTTTGCATGTTTGAGACAAACCCTTGACAAGCAAGACACTTTCAGACCTTCTTATAAATGCAAACAATATGTTGAAATTCTTTCAGATTTGAGAAGCCAACTCAACAAACCATTTCAAGATATAAAAAGCATTTCAGCTATTGCACAGTTTATCAAATTGGCTTTTGTAGATGCTGATGCTGAAGAGTTCTTTACTCACCTCATGGAGTATTTCCATTTTCAAGAAGACAATGCTGCAGTGAAGCTGGAACTGAAGTTGGTAAGAATCTATTCTTACGTTTGTAATTTATTACTATCTGCACTTCAATTTCTTTTTTATATACAACTGAATTTCAATTTCTTTTTATTATATACAGTTTAATTAAAAATCATTTCATATTTACTAGAAATATAAGTTTAAAGGCAATATACAAATGTAATATTTTTTAAAGAAGTTTTTATTTCTGTCTTATATATACTCACAACAGGACTTAAAAATGGTATGGTAGCTCAGAAGCTTCACAAGTTTGGTGACCACTGTCCTATACAAACACAAACGCAGTAAAGTTATTTTGTCTACTCACATAAGAGGTTTGTACAGGAAATACTGGCTATGTATAGTCCGTCTGTAAACTGCAAAAGGGAGCAGCACTCGTAGGGGAAGGTGCCTCTTCCAGAAGAATGCTACAGCTGCCATACAGGATGACTAAAAATCAATTTCACTCTCCATCAGTGTAGAACAGTATACTGAGATTTCCACAGAATTTGCCCATGTTGTTTCTTGCAATAGTATTGTTAGTGATACATACCTGTATTCCACACAGTGTTAAACCACTTTGTGGAAAAGCAACACACACTGGCATGCCTGCGCACTGTGTTGCTAGTGATTCGTAACGCATGCTGTGAAATGTTCAGTATAACTATGTTAAGCACTCTGTAGTTTCTTCTTTTAACAGAATGAGCAAAGAGAGAGGGACCTCACCTGACTTCAGTTTGCAGACCTACATATAAGGGAAATGCTTGACCGCTACATTCTGAATGCCTGCCTTCCCCCACGTATCTACTGTCTATTACGCCTGTTTCCACAAAAATAGGCAGACTATCAAGAATAAATAAGATTAAAGCAATCTTTCGTCCTCCTTCCAAACTCTCAGCACTTTTGGGATCTCTGAAATGCAACCGAACTGAACAAGGCAGGTATTCACAGGATTCCATGCGAACACACTACATCATAAGTAGGGCACACGACACATATGAGCACACTGTACAGCAGGCTGTTCCAACCGAGCTCCAGGGAGCCGGAGCGCTCCGGAGCGCTCACTGCGGCAGCTCGGAGCCCGCGTGGAGGGGGAAAGCGAACTCACTGCCCCCTGGCCGCATGCAGCCGTAATAATCCGTGCTCAATGACAGCTATGACTAGCCGCGGGAGCTCTGTACCTCTATTGGAGGATACCTTTCTATTCATTGAGAGGGATGGTCGACCGCAGTGTTTTGTAAAGTATTTAATTCTGCGAAGAGGTACAATATACAGAATTAAATACAGTCAGGTAGAAGGCGTTGCACGCAGAGAACTGGTAGCCAGGCTTAAGAACGACATACCAGTAGACGTATGTTTAAAAACGGGTTCATAATACGGAGGGTATCAAAACATGCAACACAGTTCGTGTTCTGTAATGCACCAAGAGGCACTGTGTGCTGAAACAGTAGAGCTAGGTGGCGTAATGAAAGATGTCGTGAACTGTGTGAATTTTGTGCGTCGTCAAAGGATTCCTGAAAGATGTGGAAGCGGAGTATGGGGATATATCTTACCACAGTACAGTTCGTTGGCTGAGTCGGGGAAAAGTTCTTGATGTTTTCTTTGCCATTAGTGAGGAAATACCCATTTTCTCGAAATGAAAGGGGAAGAAATGCGTTGTCTGAAAGATATAAAATGGATATCAGACCTGGCGTTCATAGCTGACATAACTATGCATCTGAATAATTTAAATCTGTCATTGCAGGGCAAAGGGCAGCTAATCCTGACATGCACGACCAGATCAAAGTGTTCATGGAAAAGTTACATTTATTTGAGAGACAGATGAGTAATGGACATCTAACGTTCTTCAATCATTTTGCTTCTTTAAAACTACCTGATGGTACTACTTTCCGCGATTACCAAGCAAAGTTAAAGCAGCTCATCACGTCGTTTGAAACACGATTCCGAGACCTCACTAGTTTGGAAATGGAACTTAAGGTATTCAGCACTCCTTTTTCAGTTTCCACCGATGACTTGTCATCGTCGCTTCAATTGGAGATTATTGATTTGCAAAATTCAACTTTGTTGAAAGAGAGGTACTACATCAAGTTGTATTTGTCACGATGGTAGTGTTCATTACAGAAAAAACATTTCCCAAACCTCACAACAATGCCGCTCAGATCATGTGCATGTTTGGATTTACGTTTTGATGTGAGCAGCTTTTCTGAGCAATGAAAAAAGTTATAAAGTAAGGAACGATCGCTTCTTCAGGATGCAACAATGAAGGCCATCCTCCGCATTAACGCTGCGAACACTTTGACGCCTGATATTTCCAATCTTGCAATGAAAAGAAAATTTCAAACTACACAGGCCCAATAAATTTAGTATGCAATATCTTGTAAAACATTTGTTTCTTATTTATTTCCTGAAGATCGTATTTCGTGGTGTAGCACGTCACCACGTCTTAGCAGCTAAGAGTGTGAGGTTTTCGATCTTGTAAGACGCAGCTGGCACATCAAAACCCTTGCCTTGCCGCCTGCCTCAGCCAGCCGTGCCACGTGCCGGCGTGCCGGCCCACTTGACTGGTCACAGCGAGCAACGCGGCTCCCTGGAGCAGGGAGCGCTCCGCGGCTCACAGCGGAGCCCACGAGCTGGAACAGCCTGCTGTACAGGATTGCATTGTGGAACATCAACAGCATAGACACCTCTTCCAAGAAAGTGAGTTCACTATCACCAAACACTGTATTATTATGGTCATTTGATAGAATACAATGAAACAAAAATTACTGCCCATACATCAAACTTTCGGAGTTCCATTATTAACGAATCAGTGGATATATGACTGTCTGAGCCTCTTCTCGATTGAGGTAGTGGCTTTCAGTTAAATTCTACATGGAATCCTGTGAAAAAGAACTTCATGCTCTTCATAGCTGTCATCATTCTGTGATTTTACCATGTGAAGATGACTGATCCAATTTCAGTGAGGAAAGCTTTCAACATGGAGGGCACGTAGCATATACACTCACACAGCCCACGTGCTATGACAACTGTGTACATCAAGCATGTGCTGGCAGGGTCTTCAAAATGAGAGTTCACTGCATTTTCATCTGTATTCATGTGAAGATCATCAGAAGACTCTGCGCTGCAATACCATGGCAGCAAGTTGCAGAAATCCAACAGTTTGCTGAAAGAACCTGTACACTGTGGAAGTTTCAAATTTGATATCATTCACTTACCATTGTTTCCATCCACACCTCATTTTTTACTTCTGACCATACAAACTAATATTTAAGTGGGTGATTTTCATTGGTCACTTTGCACTTAATTTACAGCTGCTCTTTAAGAATGCATAATACTATTCTAACACTCTTATTCTAACACTCCCCCCGTGCCAGAGAGAGAGAGAGAGAGAGAGAGAGAGAGAGAGAGAGAGGAGCCATTGTTACTCCTTGACATATGACACAACACTAAACACATCTAAATAATTTGTGAGTACATCTAAAAACAGTTTTGTTCAAAGTAGCATATTTTGAACTTACCAAATGCATCAAGGAACACCCTAAGAACTTTTCCCATCACTGAAGTATTGTTCAGCTTCTCTACACAACTCTTTGCTGACTTAACAGACTCAAACACGACACGTGCTAAACCAAGGTGTTTGTTCGTGACAGGGTGGTAGTAGATGAACAATTCTTCCACAACGCCAAATTTCTGCACCTGCATTAAACACAATGAAAGAAGGCATGTTGATGCAATCATATAAAACAAATATAAATAGAAAAATGTTTCTCCTTAAAGAAATGAAGTAATCAATTTGCGAGTAGATACAAGGACAGTTGAAACATTTATCTCCTATTTTAGAGGTCTTTCTTCCATTTTTAACATTATTCGAAACCGACTTTTCTCCTACTTTATTTATGGTTGGAGGCAGGGGATGCAGGTAATAGAGAGATCGAGTTTTCTACCACGCTGACAGTATGACAGGAGAAATAGTAATGGATGTGTAGCATGCACCTTGTTTACACACAGCTGCCAATAAGTAAAATGTTACCAGAGTTTTTAACTTTATACACACAAAATTTAAACTCTCCTCTGGTGAAATAAAAGCTGATTTGCCTTAAAAATGAAAGTCAATTTACAATGAGCTAGAATGTATACATCTGCAATCATACACTCTGATATTCAACAATGAGGTTGTGGCTGATATTATGCTGTCTTTTTATTTGGCCCCAGGGATATGTGGCATCGATGCAGATACACTATTTCCCACAGACTTCCATCAATTCATGGCTAGACGGGCGGCAGAGGAAAAAGTGCACAGACTGAACAAGCACTATTTGTAACATTTCCCATGTTTTCCAATGCTACAATTATTTACGAAGAGATATAAGAATCATCCTATTACTAAAGCAACTGCATACCATGTGTTTATATTCCCATTGTGTCAACTGAATACATATTTTACGACAAAGTCTGGAAACCAAGACAGCATTTATTATAACCAAATCCAAGAGAAAATAGTTCCTGAAACTGGTTATTTTTTTAACTGGAGGATCAAAACAAACCTTTAATTTTGAAATACAGGAATTTAGTACCTGTGTGGTGTGTCTTCTGGTAAAAAGAATAGCACAATATAAATACTTCCAAAACGCATGCCCAAGACAACAGAAACATATGAATGCAGCAATTTTTATGTAGCTTTTTCTATCATGAAACCTGCAGAAAGGATGTGTTTATGCTACCACCTCACTGCTCACTGACATGACCTTACCAGCTCATTTAACCTACACCATCACTGCTTTCCCCACTACTTGCTATGATCCTCATGACAGAATGATATCAAGCTAGACTGTGTTTCGCACTGCGACATCGCCACATGTCCTGAAACTTTATCTGTGATTGGCTGCTTCAAGGCCACTCCAGCAATGCCATGTTTCACTCTACTGCCACTCTGCTCGCTATGTCAACAGCCGCATGGTAATTACTCACAGTGAGCAGCAAGGCTACAGCATAAATATACCTCGAGGAAGACTTTTTCTTTGCCCTTTCCATCTTTTTCATTTTACATAAAGGTTAAATATCTTTGCATTATGAGGATATTATATATGTCCAAAAGCTGCTGCCCAGATATATCGAGAATGTTTCTCACTTACTATTAAAATTCAAAATATAGTTGGCACACAGCTTACAGCCAATTAACAACACACAACTATTCACACACTACACACCAATGTGTCTGACAACTGGCACTCCCTAAAGCGCATAAAAAAAAGCACGTCACTAAATGCACATTTTAGCTGTCCCTGACTGAAAAGTGGTGCAGACTGACTCCAGTGCGCAGACATTACACTTAATTGTAAGTCATTTCAGCATCTATAACTAGTCTTTATTGTGCTTGGATCTATAACTAGTCTTTATTGTGCTTCAGAAATCATTCCTTTAAAAGAGGAAAATTTCAACCAGGTATTCAGCATTTACTGGCAGTGGATCCCATAGCTCTGTCGATTATATGATGGACAGTTTGAAGTGAAATCATCCCTTATTTTATTTTCACATTATGTTGCATGGCAGAGGGTACCTGGTGCCCACTACTAGTCATTTCCTTTCCTGTTCTTCCCACAAACAGAGAGAGGGAAGTCCATATGCTTCCATACGAGCTCTAAATTCTCTTATCTTCGTGGCCCTTAAGCAAAATGTACACTAATGGCAGTAAAAACGTTCTGCAGTCAGCTTTAAATGATGGTTCCATAAACTTTCTCAATTGTGTTTCCCAACAAGAATGCCGCCTTCCCTCCAGGGTTTCCCATTTCAGTCCACAAAGCATATCCATAATACTTGCATGTTGATCGAACCTACCAGTAACAAATCAAGTGATTCACCTCTAAATTTCCTCAATGACTTTCTTTAATCCGATGTGATGGGGGTCCCAAATGTAATGTAATTCTGAATATTGCGTTCAATTGCATAGTTTTCTTCTGCTAATCAATAGAAATTTACAAAATAACACTACAACAGCAAGCAGGTCAGTGCAAAAGAAAAGGCTTGATGTCAATATTGGTCAGGTTATTATAAAGGATGGAGACCAATATTGGTAGGAAATGAGAACAGCAGATACATAAAAATGTAAAAATGTGCAATTCTCATCATGTGTACAGCTTTGCCATAATGTCCCTTGCTTCCTTCATTTTACTTTCTAAAGATTGCAATTAATTTGAGTTACTGTTTTAATACTGCTCACAATTTTGGCCACTTAAATCCTTCTTAGGAAATACGTCCTAAGGCTATTAGCACCCCAGTATTTGCTGATTGTCCTGTGGTGTATGGTAAGGGGTCGAAGCTGAGTAACTGCAGGAAGATACAAAACAATTTAGACAAAATTTCTATTGGTGTGATGAATGGCAGCTAGCTCTAAATGTGGAAAAATGTAAGTAGATGAGGATGAGATGATGATGATGATGATGATGATGATGATCGGTTTGTGGGGCGCTCAACTGTGCGGTTATCAGCACCCATACAAACTCCCAATTTTGACACAGTCCAAATTTTACACAGTCCAATCTAGCCACTGTCATGAATAATGATGATGATGATGATGACAACATAAACACCCCCCCCCCCTCCGACAGAAAAAAATCCTCAACCCGGCCTGGAATCGAACTCAGGACCCTGTGATCCAGAGGAATACCACGAGCTGCAGACTATGATGACGATGAGTAGGAAGAACAAACTGTAATGTTCAGATAGTGTAATACTAGTGTCCTGCTTGACATAGTCAAGTTATTTAAATATCTGGGCATAACACTGCAAAGTGGTACAAAATGGAACGAGCATGTGAGAACAGTGGTAGGGAAGGTGAATGGTCGATTTCTGTTTTCTGGGAAAATTTTAAGAAAGAGTGTTTCCCCTGTAAAGGAAACTGCATATAGGACACTGGTACTGCTCAAGTGTTTGGGATCCATACCAGGTTGGATTGAAGGAAGACATCGAAGCAGTTCAGAGGTGGGCTGCTAGATTTGTTACTGTAGGTTTGAACAATGTGTTATAGAGATGCTTAGGGAACTCTAATGGGAATCCCTGAAGGCAGGGGGCATTCTTTTCGAGAAACACTATTGAGAAAATTTAGAGATCTAGCATTTGAAGCTGACTGCTGAACGATTCTACGACATACGTTGTGCCTAAGGACCATAAAAGATAAGATATAAAAAATTAGGGCTCATATGGATGCATACAGACAGTTGTTTTTCCCTCGTTCTATTTACAAATAGATCAGGAAAGGAAAAGACTACTAGTGGTACAGAGTACCCTTTGCCATGCACCATTCCGTGGCTTGCAGAGTATCCATGTAGTTGTAGATGTAAATTATGCTGTTTTGTGAAATATAAGTAAGTGTTATATGCACACATATTTCAGTTTATTAAATAATTGCTTTAATTAGCAAATGTAACTTCACAAGAAAAAATTCTGCTTAATAATTTTCTTTTCATCTTCCAAACACTCAAAAATTTGTGTTTGGCTAATTGCACAGAAATTAGAAGAATACTAATCTAGCCAGAAAATAACACCAATAATAACAATAACAGTAATAATAACAGATATGACATACTTTTTAGCCTCTATGGAATCCCTACTTTGTCCCTTTTCACCATATTTTTTATTCTATGAAAAACATACAATGGCAGTAGAGCATACCGCAGCCTCACTAACTGAACCGTACATTCTGTTCAGTATGTAAGTCTGGCAAAGCCAATAAAAGTATCTTTATCTGGCTGAATGGCCACAGTGATTTTGTAGTCCCCAGTCCAAAGGCTGCAGCTATCCACACTAGACTATCCTGTGCCAGTTTCTTCGTCTCTGCACAATTACTGCAACCAACATCTATTTGGACTTGTTAACTGAGTTCAAACCATGATCTCCCTCTACTACGCCCACCGCCCCCCCCCCCCTTCCATCCATCCATATCCTCTCTTTCCTCCATTATCACACTGACTCTCCCCTAATGCTTCAGAATGTGTCCTGTCAACCAAAGCCTTCTTTTAGTGTGCCTCACAACTCAATTCAATTCAGTATCTCCTCTTTAGCTATTTTATCTAATCTTCTACATTTCTGTGAAGCGCCCCATTTCAAAAGCTTTTTGTCTGAACAGTTACCATCTATGTTTCACTCCCGTACAAGGCTACACTCCAGACAAATACCTTCACAAAAGACCTCTGAACATTTAAATTTATATTCAGTGTTAATAAATTTCTGTTTTCCAGTAATGCTTTTCTTGCTACTGCCACATTGCATATTATATATCCTTTTTATTTCAGCCACCATTATTTATTTTGCTGCCCAAATATCGAAACCCATCTGCTACTTTTAGTGTATCATTTATAACTACCTCAGCATCGCCCAATTTTATTTGACTACAATTACCATTGTTCTATTTTTGTCAATGTTCCTCTAGTAAAGCCTGGCATATAGCATATTATCATATTGCATTGTTTGTCACTACATGTGGTACGTGTGCTTTGTTGTGGTCCACAATATTTGTTGTTCTTACTGAGATACACTGATGCTATGGTGTTAATCTTTGGTGCACTAGTACAGTTGTCACAAAACCAGCTAAGTTTTAATCTACATCTGTGATTTATATAATTTGGGTAGCAGTGTCACTGTGGAAAACAAAGAGAGGATTGATCATACCAAATTTCAGTGTATATCTATGTAAATACATGTACACAAAATCAAACACTGGAAAATCCTTAGAGAGTAGCAATCTATTCATTTCACATTGTAGAATAAGTGTATATTTTCTTAGACTTTTTTAAGTTACAAGTGTTGCACATAACATATATCACAGTAAATAGGTGGTTGTGAATTAGTTACTGTAGCGTATATTATACCGATCAATGGGAGTTCATACTCTCACCATTTATTGTAAATTTTTGCTATCTGACTTTTTTATGTGAATTTTAGTGACCATGAATCGAAAGAAAACACAACTCAAATAGTTTCAGGAAATCTGTCTCTTACATCAGGTTTTTCTGTTATCATAATAGAAATGTCTTTGTTAGGCATTAATGACTTCAGTTCTTAAAGGAAACTCACAATACATGTGGAAAAATAGATCTAGAAAATTAAGAAAGAATAATCAAACTTAAAGTTATTTGTTTACTGTTCTCTACAACAACGCAGCCTCACTATGAATGCTTTTCTCAGGAATGGGACGAGTTATTTGCTGTTCGAAAACAGCTGGAAATCTTCCTAACTATTACCACACAACTAGAAGCTGATTTGACTGAGTGCATTGTGAGGGCTATCAAGACACAAGTACCGCAGGTACCTAAAGTACCTCAAGTAATATCCTCTCTCATATATACTCTCCTTAACACTCGACAACTTGACTGTGAGTAGGACATCAGTGGCAGGTATAGAGGTCCTGTAGAGGGGAAACAACAACAAAGGCAAACTCAAGGTTACACCCAATCCTCCAATCAATGATTTCATAACTGAATCTGAGCCAATGATACTCATTTCACCTGTCAGGAAACATGCTTTCTTCCACGTCAAAGAGAGGCAAACACAAAAGGCAAGGTGTCTATTAATCGTCAGCAGTTCAAACATAAGGCAAATAATAGTATCCCTTATAGAAGTGGCAGCAAGTAATACGAAGGATCACCATGTCCACTCAATATGTGTATCAGGAGGCCTCAGTCAGCAGGTTGAAGTGGCTGTTCCAGCAGCCACTGACAGAACATGTTGCCAGTCAGCTAAAGAATGTGGTGCACACTGGAACAAATGATGCCTGTCATCTGGGCTTCAAGATCATACTTGACTGATTTCAGTGACTAGCAGAAAAAATTGAAAAGATCAATCTTGATAATGCAGTTCAAACAAAGCTCATGGCTTACAGCAATAACCCCAGAACTGGTCATCTAGTTCAGAGTCAAGAGGAAGCCTGAATCAAAGACTTCGAAGATTCAGTGACAAGCTCCACAGGGTGGAGAATTGTAGGGTCCTCTGAATGGGTCAAATATGTACTACACACCAGATGCTGTTCACCAGGTAGCTGACTGTGTGTGAGGGCACATAGGTTGGGCAACTCTCCAGCCAGCCCAAGTAACAATAGTTTAAAGAGACCCCAAGATCCAAAGAAATGCATCCCATGGGTAAGAGTATTACAGTCCAAGTGATTAACTGTCAAAACACTCACAACAAAGTGCCAGTGTTTGAAGTTCCCTTAAAAAGCAATGGAGCTCTTACAATACGAGGCATAGAAAGTTGGCTAAAACCACAAATTGGTGGCAGTGAGATTTTTTACAGAAAATTTAAGTTTATTTCAGAAGGACAGGCTAAAGGGAAACAGAAATGGTGCATTTGTTGTGGCTGACATTAGATTTAAATCAACCAGCATAGAATTTGAAGCTGCATGCAAGACTGTTTGGGCAAGACTCAGTATCAAGGGTGGGCAAAAACTTATAACTGAATTCTTCTATCAAACATCAGACTCATCCCCACACATAACTGAAAACATTAGAGTAAACCTCAATTCAATAGTATATATGTTCCCCTATCATAGTTTCATTATCAAGACTTTAATCATCAAATAATCAATTGGAATAATTAAAATTTTGTAAGTGTTGGGTGTGACAAGACACCTTGCGAAATAGTTCTAAATGAGTTCTCTGAAAACTATCTAGAACAAATAGTTCGGAAGCCCACTGATGACGAAGATATATTTGATCTAATGACAACAAATAGACATGACCTCTTGGAGGATGCCTATGCTGAAACTGCTGTCAGTGACAATGAGGTAGATATAGCAACAATGATTACACAGTACAAAGGGCATCTAAAACAATAGAAAGAGATATATTTTCAGTGAACTAGATAAGGCAGTAGTGTCATATTTCAATGAGGAACTTGAAACAGTTGGCTCTGCGTAGGAGTAAATAGAAGAACTATGGCTCAAATTTAGAAGTATAGGTATCATTCACTGCGCAGATATGTACCTAGTATAAGAGTTTATGATGCAAGGACTGTCCACAGTATAAATCACTGAAATGAAACTTCCAAGGAAAAAGACAATATTGTATAATATGTGCAAAACAAAGCATAGGAGTATAGACAGAGAGACACTGAAAGATACATTTGGCAGTTGAGAGGGCAAGACATAAGCCTTCAGTGACTACTGTAAAGTAAAGGGAATCTCCGTGTTCTGTTCCAGATGGGCCAATTGGGCCCGATAAACCACCGTGTCATCCTCTACCAATAGCGGCATTTGCCTGCGTTTGGAGGGGCGTGGTCAGCACACCACTCTTCCAGTAGTTGTCAGCTTTCTTGATCTTGTAGCCACTATTTCTCTGAGTGCACCCCGTTCCATTCCCGTCTTAAGAAACAATCCCTGGCAGTACTGGGAATCGAACCCAGGTCCTCTGTATAATGACAGATATGCTGACCACTGAGCTACAGAGGCGGAATTTAATGATTACTGTAGCAGAATACTATCAACAGATTTCTCATAAGCCCTAAAAAAAATTCTGGTCATCAGTAAAGGCTGTTAGTAGTTACAAAATTGGTATACAGACACTCATGGATAACACATGAATTGAAACAAAGGATAGCAAAGGAAAAGTAGGAGTGCAGAAATACTTTTCAAATAACCCTTTACAAAGGGAATATCTAGGGTATAGCTCAATTTAATTCCAGCACCATTGCAAATACGAATGATTTTAGTGGCAGTGGGGTTGTGAAACTGCTGAAACTGATTACACAGAACAAAGATTCAGGGTGTGGCAGAACACCTTTGAGATTCTATAAAGAATTTGCAGCCGAGTTAGCTCTTCTTTTAACCAAAATATGCCGTAGATCCCTCACACAAAAACTGCACCCCCTATTTAATAGGAAGCGCAGGCTGCTACCATCTAAAAAAAGTAAAGCAAGAGTGATTCACTAAGCCATCATCCAATAGCCTTGACATTAACTTGTTAAAGAATCTCAGAACATATTCCAAGTCCAAATGCAGCAACGTGCCTCAAGCAGAATGAACTCTTCATTACCAGTCACTGCAGATCCCGAAAACATCAGTCATGCAAACCTCACTCTTGCTTTTCACACATGTCATTCTGAAAGCCATGGATCCAGGCTTTAGGTAGATGCAGTATTTCTCAGTTTCCAAGGAGTATTTGACTCGGTACCACACCTACACTTATTAACAAAAGTACAATTACACAGGGTGTGAGGTGAAGTTTGTGACTGGATTAAGGATTTTTTGGTAGGGAGAACTCAGCATGTTCTCTTGAATGCAGAGGCATTGCTAAATGTAGATGTAACTTAAGGCATGACAATGGGAAATGTGTTGTGATCTTTAGTGCTCATTTCGTATATTAATGACCTTGAAGACTTTTCATATAACCTCAGACTTCTCAAAGATGGTGCAGTTATCTATAATGAAGTACTGTCTTACAAAACTGCACATAATATTCAGTTAGATATAGATTAGATTTCAAAGTGGCGCAAAGGTTGGTAATTTGCTTTATATATGCAGAAATGTAAAGTTGTGCATCTCACAAATGGAAAAAAGGTTGAATTGTCACAACTAAAATCAATCAATTCATACAGATATCTGAATGATACATTTTGTAGGGATATGGAATGGTAAGATCAAATAGGCTCAGTCCTCATAGTAAAGTAAGTGTTAGCTTCAATTCATTGGTAGAATACTATTAGCTTCAATTCATTGGTAGAATACTAAGAAAATGCAATCAATTTACAAATGAGATTGCGTACAAGACACTTGGCACTGGATGGAGCAAACAATGGATATTGAAAGTACATCATGAAGAGCATTGTGAACGGTAACAGGTTTCTTTGAGCCATGGGTGGGCATTGTGGAGACGTTGAAAAACCTGAACTGGCAACGCTTAAAAGTAGACCTAAATTACACAGTGAAAGTGTACTTACCAAGTTTCAAGAATTAGATTTAATTGAGAAATGACAGATTATACAACACACATATGTATCACACTCGTAAGAGTCGCAAAGATAACATTAAACTAATCAGAGCTTGCACAGAGGCATTTAAGAAACTACTCTTCCCACATTCCATGGTTGAATGGAACAGGAAGAAGCCCTAATAACTAGTCACATTGAAAAGTACCTCAGCCATGCATTTCACATTAGTTTGCAGAGTATAGATGTAGAGGTATATGCATAACATATCTCCTACATGAGGTGCATTTGTCATGGTTGGCTCTTCCAACAATTGCAATGATTTTGAGAAAACAATTTCTATCCTGGGTGTATTTTGACTTCAGTCTTCAAGTGCTCTATCAATTTCATCTAGCAATACCTTACCTTCCATCTCATCTTTATTTGCTTCCTCTTCCCTTTCTATAATGTTATCTTCAAGTTCATTTCCCTTGCATAGCCACCTTTTAATTCTTTCTTCTTCGCTTAGTACTAGCTTGCCACCTGAGCTGTTGATAGTCACACAATTGCTTTTCTTTTCTCCAAATGTGTCTTAATTTTCCTATAGGTGGCATCTATCTTTCCCCCTAAATGTACATGCTTCTACAGTCTTACATTTAGCCTTTCCCTTTTACCTGCTTCATTTGCTGTGTTTTTATATTTCCCCCCTTTCCCCCCTCAAAATATCCCTTACCCAAGGATTTCTATTGGGCATTCTCTTTTTGCTTATTTGATCCTTTGTTAAATTCACCATTTCATCTCACTGTATCTTCCATTGTACTCATTTCCCCCATTTCAGTCATTAACTAATGCTGTCTTCAAAATTCTTCACAACCGATTATTCTTACAATTCATCCAGTTCTTACAGCCTTAATTTCCCAGCTTTCTGCAGTTTCTTTAGTTTTAATCCTTTTTTCACAATCAATAAGTTATGGTCACAGTCCACATCTGCACTTGGTAATATTTTGCAGTTTAAAGTTTAGTTTTGACATCTTTGTCTTACCACTGGGTGTCTCCAGATCGCTCCTGCATGTTCTTTCATCATTCTTAAACCTAATGTTCCCAATGACTAAAGTATGCACTGTGCAAAATTCTGCCCAGCAGCTTTCCCTTTCATTGCTTCCCACAGTCCATGTTCTCCTGATACTTTTTCTTCTCTTCATTTTCTACTGAATGCCTGTTACTCACCACAATTAAACTTTTATCTACCTTAATGAAGTGAATAATTTATTGTAACTCATCATACCTTTAAACTCATCAAACAGTCTTTCAATCTCTTTGTCACCTGTAGTGAGAGCAAACTTACAAATCTGAACTACTCTTGGTGTGTCTGCCTCAATGTGATAAGTGTGCTGTTCTAGTAGTTTACCCACATTGCTATTTTATTACTAATAAATGAAAGGTGCTAGTTTGCTTTTGTTCTACAGTATTAGTTTATTGTGTTAGCCAGTTTTTGTCTTACAAGACCTTTGTCAGACATTTACTGGCTATTGTTGCTAAAGAAGCTACAATGTTTATAAACGACATTGGAAAAGAAGTTACATCCTTAGACTGAAGCACAAGGGATGGTGAAAACCTGGGACACACTGTGTACCAAAAACCAACACACACGGACTGATACCTACACAAACTATGATATCACCACCCAAGCCAGAAAAGAGGCATGAATAATACAGTCATAATGCCAGCAAGACAAATACGTGAGCCGCAGCACCTCAGACACAAAATACAACACGTGTTTTGAGGAGCAATTGGTACCCCACAAGTTATATTAGAAGTGTAACACAGCCAAACACTCAGCAAAGTGACGAATCAGAAAAAGAAATTTCGGGTACGGCCTTCCTGCCATACATTCCCAAGCGACAGACAAAATCAGCCATATATTGCGTATTTACAAACCAACAAAGATGATCAAAGAGTGCCTCAGATCAGCAAAGGACAAAAGGGTCCGCATTTGCAACGTCACAAATATACTTCATACCATGCACATGCAGAAAAGTTTATGTTGGAATGACAGGATAATCAATCAACACCAGGATCACAGAACATAAGAGACATTGCAGGTTGGGGCAGGTGTAGAAGTCGGCTGTGGCAGAGCACACACTGTACGAAACTGACCCCCATAATAAAACTCACTGACACAGAAGTTCTGGTTGTAGAGAAGAACTATCATACTTGCTTGTTCAGATAAGTTATAGAAATACATGAACACTATAATAGATTCAACAAGAAAGAAGAAAGCCTCAAGTTAAACTGATCCGGGCTTCCCATGCTGCAGTGGACGACCGTTGCGAGTAGCAAGAGAACCACACTGGAAATGACTGTGGAGAAGCCCTTGGATGTTGGCACACCAGGTACATATAGCCTGTGGCCAAAAGCTCAGCTCCACTCCACCACAAGCAACAGAGAGTGAATCCTTAGCAATGCTAGGCATTCAAACGTCAGCCAAAGAACCCAAGACAGAAGTTAACAGGCAGTTTGTAAAATAAAAGAACTCTATGAATAGACAATGTGGGAAGTATAGAAAACTTGAGAGGATTATGTGAAGTTTAGAAGAGGGGAATTATTGAGCTATTTCTGGTCATTTAATATTAGATCTGGACTGTGAGCTAAATGTTTGTTAGTTTCCAGGGCCTTTGCTAAGTGGAGGACACGGGACTCTGACTGGTAGTTGTGGCCCTCACGCAGTACGTGCTCAGCAAATGTGTAGTCAGAGCTCTGCAACCTCCAGCTGTGTTCATGTTCAGCCAGCCTAGTTGTATGTCTCCACCTGACTGACCAATGTAGAACATGTCACAACCAGAACAGATAATTTTGTATACTCTATGCTAGCTAATAACTGGGTCTTATCTTTGCTATTGAATATTAACAGTAGAACAAAAGCAAAACTAGTGTTCCATTTATTATAATGTTGTTCTACCAACAAACGATGGAAGATTCAGTTAACATATTTTATTATTCTTTATTAGACCTATTCCCACATTACTGCTATTTGATTTTGTATTTATAACCCTGTACTCAATGGATCACAGGTCCTGTTCTTCTTGCTACCACATTTCACACACACTTACTACATTTCTATTCAAACTACCCATTTCTCTTTTCAAATTCTCTATTTGCTAACCCATTTAAGGGGACTTTGGACATTATGGTTTGTAGTTTTTACTAGTATTTTGAAATTTAATAACTAAAAAAAACTTTAATAAATACTAGAATGAAACTTTAATCAAATAATTAATATACTGTGACCTCTACATGAAAAAAATTTAAAAACTGTGGAATATATGGTGAAGTGAATATAGATTTTTATTTTACATACTGAATTACGTGTAATTTTTTACTTTAGGTGCACTCCACTTCCACACTATTGAAAATAATAAGTCAATACAAATTTTATTCTTTTAGTTATTAACTTGTTGAAACAGTAAACTTCAAATATTTAACAATTTGTTGTTTTGTGATTTTTTGAAAATTGTTTTTTAGAAGTCAATTTTTTCTTCAAATAATTTAAGAACATATGACATGCTCCATCTCAAAATATTTAATACACTGTTGAATGATGTGGTTCACTGTGTAGGCAAGCACTGTATTATTACTCTGTAAAATTTTGTTTTTGTAGCTTTAATACTGGATGAGATAATGATACGTACATATGCAAAAACTTTGATTAGACAAAATTGAAACTAAAGATTTGCATGTTATTTTCTTCTGAATGATAGTAAGTCAAAACATTCCAGCTCCATAATTGTGCTGATTCTGAGTGACCTATTCATCTTCGTTAGTTTTCTTCCTTTTCTTTTTCATTCTGGCCTCCTTTGTTAAGCTTCTAGCAGCTTTTTCAGCTTCAGAGACATGTTGTCTGTGCACTTGTAGAGGCCCACTATATACACTGATAGAAAAAGAACTGCAACACCACAAAATAATTAATGTAGTCTAATGAAATTTTGGGAACACATTTGTCTAGGTAACATTGCAAGATTAAAGGTTAATGTAAGTGTGAGATAAGCCACTGTGAATGTAAAATGCTGCTACATTAATAGGCTGTGTAACCACAAGAATGTTGAAAGCAAGCATGCAAATGTGTATGCATTGTGTTGCACAGTTGCCACATGTTACTTTGTGGGATGGAGTTCCATGCCTGTTCCACCTGGTCAGTCAATACAGGGACAACTAATGCTGTTCGTGGATTATTTTGGAATTATTGCCCGATGGTGTCCCATATATGCTTCACTGGAGACAGATCTGATGATTGAGCAGTTCAAGCCAACATGTCAACACGCTGTAGAGCACGACTGGTTACAACAGTGGTCTCTGGTCAAGTGCTATCCTGTTGGAAAACACCCCCTGCAATGTTTTTCACAAACGGCAGTACAAAAGGCCAAATCACCAGATTGACATACAAATTTGCCATCAGGGTACATGGGATAACCACGGGAGAGCTCCTGCCATCATAAAAAATCACATCCCAGACCATACTTCCAGGTGTGGCTCCAGTGTGTCTAGCACACTGATAACATTGTCTAGCACACTGCAACCAGCAGGCCCTCAACTTGCCTCCTCCTGACCAACACATGGCCATCACTGGCACCAAGGCAGAACCAGCTTGCATCAGAAAACACAACAGACCACCACCCTGCCGTCCGATGATCTCCCGCTTGACACAACTGAAGTCGCAGTTGCAGATGGTGTCGAGTCAGTGAAATGCATGCTACAGGGCATCTGGCTCGCAGCTATCCATGAAGTAAACAATTTGTAACAGTTTGTTGGGTCACTGTGGTGCCAACTGCTGTTCATATTGCTCCTGTAGTAGGAGCACACTGAACGCAATGGTCTTCCCTTTCGGTAGTGCCATGTAGCCGTCTGGAGCCCAGTCTTCTTGAAACTGTACGTGTTCATGACCAGCGCTGCCAACAATCATGGACAGAAGTTACACTCCTGTAGAATTTTTCTGCAAGATCGCAGATGGAACATCCAGGTTCTCATAGCCCTACTACATGACCTCATTCAACTCAGTGAGGTGTTGATAATGGTGTCTTTGTAACTTAAAGGTATTCATGATTAACTTCAAATCACCATATCGAAACTCAAAAGGTAACTAATGCTCACGACTGTTACAGCACGTATTTAAAGGAAGCTTGATTTGCATCCTCACAGTGTCACTACTCTTGCTACTCTTATGCAACAGGTGTGAATTTTGAACAGACATCATGTTTCAGATGTAAAAATATGCCTACCAACTTTTGTTTACATTGCACTGCTCTTCCTTGGTGCTGAGATATTTTTTCTGCATTAGTGTATGTTGTCCCAAGTTTTGACGCTTAGCCTTCTCATGGTTTTTAATCTGCATGTTACTCCATCACTAAAGCATATTATGGTAATCATGACACAAATCTGCAAAGCTCACACGCCAATAAAAACAGATTTTGGCAAGTGTTCCCAAATGGAACTACTAAAGTTTTCACTCAGATCCTCTGTTATGCCAGGAAAACATTTTTCAAGGAGTTTATAATCAGATTTCAATATATTGGGTCCAACACAACAGTTTCTGGCATGGGTTGCACATGTGTAGGTTTTTGTTCATTTGTTTCACATCTATTATACTTGCATTAGAAGTGTTTCCTTTTGGGCAAGGGCCACACTGTGGATGCTCATCAGTGGATTTCTGTGAAAAAATGTCGGCCAAGTTGCTTTTCTCATCGCACAGACATTTTCACTGTGTCTCCTAACAACTAGCACATAATATTCTGTGAGGTTTCCTATTTCTGATTTAGTGAGTCTGCCTCCTCCATCAATTACTCTGCAAGAACATGACAAGAAAAAACACTCTGATGGGAGAGTTTCTTGAGTCTTAGCCCATCCTCTTCTGCACATGTCCCACAAATTCCATCTTTTAAATTTCTGTTTCACCAAATGGTTTACAACCACAAGACTATTGAAGCCTTTAGAGTTACCATCACTGAAGTACTGAGTGTATCACACAGCACCTCTAGCTATTAACCTATTTAAAACAGAGACTGCTCCCTTGCTTTCCACACAACCATTGAAACCTTCGATATTTTTGTCACATTTGTGTTTATTTACCTTACTGGCACAACCATGACAGCTGCTTTGTCAGACATTTATAGTCCAGTACCTTGCCTGTATCTGTAGAGGAAACAGTGCAACTCCATTCAGCAATGTATAGCCTCTTTTTTACCAGGAACAGTCCAGTGTAGCAACAATATCACTAGATTTGTAGTGTCCTGCAGTTGGCAGGAAAGAACTACCAGTCAATTTGAACACACTTCATTATAATCAAAGAAAACACCTTCTTGGCATACATTAAGTGTTAAACGCAGGAACAAACAGAAAAAAAACTCACAACTCTTGTGGTGGCAAACCAGACAAGATACAAGACAATGAAAGAAAATACTGACCAAAATCTACACTACAAAATACAATGTGATACTACAATGCTACAGCTAGTGAGTACAACGCTAGGGCTGACGTAAATACTGGCCGGAGCTGTTCCTATAGGTTGGTCAACACTGCTGTTCTGACAGTCTGGGAGTCTTCATAAAGCCAGGTTGGCGGAGTGCTACACGAGTTATATGAGTTCCAATTGGTGGAACACTCTCACATGTTGTCTAGCAAAGTAGTTCCATGTTTATTTTGAAAGTCTGTTATTGTTTCTGTCCACTGGTGATGTTTCTCTCAGCGCTCCTGAAGGGGGTCGGCAAGCCATCTTGCGTGTCAGTTGTGCGGGCCCTCTAACAACAAGGGGTCGCTACGACATTTCTCCCCCTGGGAAAAAAAAATGCACAGCACCACAAAAATCCATAGGAGTAGGTGGGCATCCTGGTCGACGACCATAGATTTGTGACTGGCAGGGGCGGGCAGCGGAAATGCGGCACGGGCAGCTGGCGGTGGAGACAGCAGCTGAGGCAGAGGCGGAAACGGAGGTTCCACCACATGGCGGTCAGCAACAAGCACTGGCAGCTTCACCTGACCATCCTGGCCCACCAGACAGGGGCGAAGCTGGTTGAGGTGCCGGCAGGCGGCAGGACCTTTGGCCCATAGGAGACACGCCATCGCTTGGTCACAGAGCTCTGTGATGATCGCAGGCGCCCAGCGCACCCGTGGATGAGAGAAGGTCCGCGTCCAGACCTCCTGCCCGACGCGAAAGGAGTGTGCAGGCGTCTGGGTGGGAGGGTGAGAAGCCTCAGGCACCAGGACAGATAAGGGAGATCGGAAAGGTGAACCATGAAGTATCTCCTGTGGATTTTTACGAGCATGGGGGCGGCACGGTATGTAGCCAAAAAAAGAAGCACAGCCTCCTCCAGCAGGTAATAGTTCAGCAGCTTATCGAGCTGGGCCTTGAACGTCCGCAAAAAACATTCCACCCAGCCATTTGATGCAAGGTGAAATGGGGCAGTATGGACGAGGGAAATTCCATTGGCAGCACAGAATTGCTTCAACTCGGTCAAAGTAAATTGTGGACTGTTAGCCATAACAATCATGTTGGGCAGGGTCTCAACAGCAAAGAGGCTTCGGATAATTTTGATAGTCTCTGAAGAAGTGGTCTTCATCATGCAGGAGACATAAGGTTATTCCAACCCGGAGTCTATCAGTCTGAGCCACTGGGAACCATGGAACGGCCCTGCAAAATCCAAATGGAGATGTTCCCATGGAGCAGCTGCATTCGCCATGAAAAATACTGGTGTGGGAATGCTGCCTGACGTGTTTGGCACATGGTGTAGGCTGACACGAGGGGCACAATGTCTCTATCCAAACCACGCCAATAAAGCTGTTGGCAGGCCGACTGTTTGGTGAGGACAATGCCTCAATGGCCTGCATAGAGAAGGTCGAGGGCATGGCAGTGCAACAAATGTGGTATGACCACCCAGGGAACGTCAGAATCACTATGCAAAAGGATGATGCCACTGCAGAAAAGGAGACTATGCCAAGGATCCCAAAAATGCTGGACCTCTGCATTGTGGACATTACGACGGCTAGTTGGCCAACCCGCAGTGATTTGGCGGCAGAGAGCTTGCAGCGTCTGATCCTGAGTGGTGGCCCACCCGAATGCAGCGGCATCCCATGGAAGCACATCCAGAGCTGCGTCCACATCCAGTTCCACATGGAGGAACCAAATCAAGAGGGAGGCGTCAAACTCACAGTCCACCCCAGCAGGCAGCCAGGACAGAAAATTAGCATTTGTGTGCCATTGAGAAGTGCAACACACAATATCAAAGTCGAACGTCGCTAGGAAGAGCGCTCAACGCTGGAGGTAGCATGCCGTCAGTGTGGGCACAGTAGCACCCAGTCGCAACAAAGAAACCAAAGGTTTGTGGTCAGTCTGCAGCGTGAAATGATGATCATACACAAAATTGTAGAATTTCATCAGGGCGAAAACCACCGCTAAAGTTTCCTTTTCAATTTTACTATACTTGGTTTGAGCATCGGTCAATTGTTTGGATGCAAAAGCCACCGGCCTCTAAACGCCATCTACCACTTGCAGGAGGACCGCACTCAGGCCATAGTCCGAGGCATCAGCGATGACGGTGAGGGGCAAGGGAGGATAGTAAGCGGCCAGACAAGGAGGACAAGAGAGAGCTGACTTGAGACCTGTGAAAGCCTGCTCACACGCCGTGTTCCAAACCCAACGTGCATCCTTGCGCAATAACCCGGTCAGGGACGGCAACATCTCAGCGGCATGGAGTATGAAATGCTGATAATTGTTTATTTGACCGAGGATGGATTGCAGTTGTTTCATGTTGGTGGCAGGAGGCAGGTTTTGAATCACCTCGACATACTCCTTAGAGGCGTGTAGGCCGCAGGCATCAGTCGTGAAACCGAGATAGCTGACCTCTCGCGCAAAAAAAAGTCACACTTTTCTTCCCGGGAACGCAAGTTAGTCTTACAAAAAACCTGAAACAGCCGATCCACCCTGTCCACGAGGTCCACCACAGACTGGCCACCAACGATGACATCGTCCACATAATTGGCCGTCCTGGGCACCTGGCATTTGAGGTGTTCCAAACAAGATTGGAAAATGGCGAAGGCATTGGCAATGCCAAATGGGAGGCAGCTGTACCGGAAAAGGCCACACGGGGTATTGATGACTAGGATCTGCTACGATTCCTCCTCCAACAGCAGCTGCAAATAAGCATCGCACAAATCAATTTTAGCAAAAACAGTCGAGACCGCAAAGCATGAGAGTACATCATCCACCAATGGGACAGCATAGGGACCGATGACGGACTGAGAATTGACTGTGACCTTAAAATCACCACAGATGCGTAAAGCACCAATCAGCTTCTAGACTAACACGATAGGTGTCACCCAACAACTGCTTGCAACGGGAGAAAGGATGCCTCTGTCTTGTAAGCGGCGAGGTTCCACCTGGAGCCTGCCTCTGACAGCAAAAGGGACCAGGCAGGCCTTACAAAAAATGATGAACAGCAGAGGGAAGAAGCTGAACATGCGCGGTGAAACCCTTCACCCCTGGTGTAGAGGATGAGAACGTTTCGCATTTGCTGAGTAATGGGGCGAGAATGGCATCTGTTGAGGATATCGACACCACCTGTACTACATCCTGCACTGATAAATGCAGGCAACCAAAAATGTCCACACCCAGACGATTAGTAGCACCGGGTGACCCGACCCCCAAAAACAGCAGTGAAGGAACGACTGCTGTAAGAGATTGGTGTGGAAAAAATACCATTGACTGATTTGGAATTGTGTCAATTTGGAAGATCACCTGAATGTGCATGACCTCTAAGATAAGGAGGAAATGGGCACCCGACTGGGGAATGATGGAGAATACTTGGCCGTCAACGGAATGCGAGGCTTCCAGGTCCTGAAGGGACAATTTGTGATGAGCCTGTGAGTCCACAGGAGGCGTGGCATCTATGGGATGTTTCTGCGAAGCCTGACACACCATGGTGATATGGTCCGCTCGGCTGCAAGCCGTACATCTTGCTCACTGCTGGGGGCACTCCTACCGTTGGTGAGTCTGGAGAAGATGGAGTGGACCAATGGTCCGACGAGGCTCCTGCTCGGCACTAGGCAACTGGCGAGCCACAAAAACAGCTGGATCAAGATGTGGTGGTTGTAGCCGGTGAGACTGTTCAAACACACAAATAACCCAGAGACAGGTGTCAAGGGACGGATCCTTTAACTTCAAAATATCAGCCCAAAGGCCCTTGTCTCATGCGTGAAACACCACCATATTGTGAATCAATGAGGAGGCATAAACTGCTTGCAGGCAACGTTGGTGCACCAGAATTTACAATCATGGGAGAGACCCTGGAGCATCATAATCCACTCCCGATAAGTCTGACCTCTCATTCTGGAAACATCCCCCAGGCTGTGGCTAAGCCATGTCTCCGCAATATCCTTTCTTTCAGGAGTGCTAGTTCTGCATGTTTCGCAGGAGAGCTTCTGTAAAGTTTGGAAGGTAGGAGACGAGGTACTGGCAGAAGTAAAGCTGTGAGTACCGGACGTGAGTCGTGCTTCGGTAGCTCAGTTGGTAGAGCACTTGCCCGCGAAAGGCAAAGGTCCCGAGTTCGAGTCTCGGTCGGGCACACAGTTTTAATCTGCCAGGAAGTTTCGTATCAGCGCACACTCCGCTGCAGAGTGAAAATCTCATTCTGGAAACATCCCCCAGGCTGTGGCTAAGCCATGTCTCCGCAATATCCTTTCTTTCAGGAGTGCTAGTTCTGCATGTTTCGCAGGAGAGCTTCTGTAAAGTTTGGAAGGTAGGAGACGAGGTACTGGCAGAAGTAAAGCTGTGAGTACCGGACGTGAGTCGTGCTTCGGTAGCTCAGTTGGTAGAGCACTTGCCCGCGAAAGGCAAAGGTCCCGAGTTCGAGTCTCGGTCGGGCACACAGTTTTAATCTGCCAGGAAGTTTCGTATCAGCGCACACTCCGCTGCAGAGTGAAAATCTCATTCTGGAAACATCCCCCAGGCTGTGGCTAAGCCATGTCTCCGCAATATCCTTTCTTTCAGGAGTGCTAGTTCTGCATGTTTCGCAGGAGAGCTTCTGTAAAGTTTGGAAGGTAGGAGACGAGGTACTGGCAGAAGTAAAGCTGTGAGTACCGGACGTGAGTCGTGCTTCGGTAGCTCAGTTGGTAGAGCACTTGCCCGCGAAAGGCAAAGGTCCCGAGTTCGAGTCTCGGTCGGGCACACAGTTTTAATCTGCCAGGAAGTTTCGTATCAGCGCACACTCCGCTGCAGAGTGAAAATCTCATTCTGGAAACATCCCCCAGGCTGTGGCTAAGCCATGTCTCCGCAATATCCTTTCTTTCAGGAGTGCTAGTTCTGCATGTTTCGCAGGAGAGCTTCTGTAAAGTTTGGAAGGTAGGAGACGAGGTACTGGCAGAAGTAAAGCTGTGAGTACCGGACGTGAGTCGTGCTTCGGTAGCTCAGTTGGTAGAGCACTTGCCCGCGAAAGGCAAAGGTCCCGAGTTCGAGTCTCGGTCGGGCACACAGTTTTAATCTGCCAGGAAGTTTCGTATCAGCGCACACTCCGCTGCAGAGTGAAAATCTCATTCTGGATTTCAGATGATGTTATCATAATGCATTAAGTATGGTATGCATTGACATTGAGTGCCAAAAAAATGTCTTCATACCTGTAAATTGAGTCTGCGTTTACATCATACTGAGTGTGAAATGTATGTGTGCAGGAAAATAGCATTTATACGATGTGTTACTCTGAAAGATTATCATTACAGCAAGGAAACAATGAGTTTGTTTGTTTGTTTGTGTGTGTGTGTGTGTGTGTGTGTGTGTGTGTGTGTGTGTGTGTGTGAGAGAGAGAGAGAGAGAGAGAGAGAGAGAGAGAGAGAGAGAGAGCGCACACTTACAGAAATAATAACATGTCACTTATAGCCTCTCTTTCATCTTCACTTTCCCTACTATACTATAGTACATTTTGTGAGAAGAACAGTCTGTTGCACATCTGTCATTAACCCGGATATGGGTGGTGGCAATAATGACCTTGTTCATAATAAAACATATTTTATATAAAATAATAATATATAAATTTTGTGGGATTTCATTCTCCTGTCAAAGAGTAAAAGAAGACTGCAATAAATACTGTTAAAACTCATGGGTGCACTCTACATTTCTTTGCCATTGGATCAGTTAGCGTGATCTTACCTCTTTGATTACATCTGCCATGGAACAAAGTCACAAATTCCTAGATTTCTCAGAAAATATTAGGTTGCGGGTCTGCCAAAATTTCCATCTTTTTGAGTGTTCTGATGACACCACAGATCCAAAACATCCTGTTTCATAACGTTTGACCTCAATTATTTGAAAAACTGAAGGAATGTGATGTAAATCCTTTCATAGGAATTACTTTTAACAGGCCTCAAACTAGTATACCAAATCTCATTGAAATTGGTGTGTGTGTGTGTGTGTGTGTGTGTGTGTGTGTGTGTTTGTTGGAAGGGGGGGGGGATGCTCTCACTCCAAATGTTCTTGCTTCAGTGATTGGAAAGTAGATAGTTTTTCTATCTCTATAACTGTTAATGTTATCTGTACAAAAGATAAACCCATCATTAAAGACACCACACTTGGACACTTGTGCTATTTTTCCATCTGACTTCTGCCCCCCTCCCCCCTTACACACACACACACACACACACACACACACACACACTGTTGATCACAATGGAAATTGGGTGAAATTGCATGTAAATATGTCAGCCATATCTTGTGTAGATGTTAATATTTACCAGCACTGGAAGGGACAATGTTCCAGTCGTTATATAGACTTCAAAGAAAATAGAAATCAGAGAAGCCAACAAACAGTTTTTCCTAAAATTGCACAACTCAGCATAAAAGGGGGAACAGCAACAGCCACAATAATAATAATAATAATAATAATAATAATAAACTCAATTTGACAAGTTCAATGTTCTTGTATTGATATTGCCATAGATAAATGAGTACTTATTAAGGCCATGATGATATTATCAGCAAAAAAAGTAGTAATCAGAACTGACAGAAGGAAACTGTGTTCTAGGTTAGCTTTAATTATACCACCCACAGAGCATTCAAGGCATGCAACTCCTTCTGAAGAGATATCATCTGTTTTAGATACAGTTCTACATAAACAAATGATGAATTCTACCAAAAGTATAACTACCTCAAAAAAGGCACCACATTAAGATTCTTTGACTTAAGATATGAATGAAAATATGACCACAAAACTCTTATTCACTATAGTTTGTCCTACATGTTTCTCTCTGTTCATGCTGTACAATTCTTTCCTCCTGCAGCCCCCAGAACACACAAAAACCGTCAGTTTGCAGGCATCTTTAAATGTGCTTCTGTGCTATCCACCATTCATTTGCAGATGACTGCTTGTCAGTCTTTTTATTTTTTTGAAACTCTTGAACAGATATGGATCTAAATTAAATGTTACTTCCCTTGATGAGTCCATTTTGTTTAAACCCTATTTTCAAGTTGTAAATGTCAATACACTACTGACCTTCATGCATGAATCAACATTCTCTCTTTCACAAGAAAAGGACTATCTAAATGTGTAAGAAACAATCTGAAAATAATTTCCACAATATTTTGTCAGTAATAGTTTCATAAAAAAATGTTAACACTTACCATATCTGTAAGAAATGCCTTGTCTATGTTGTCATTAAGGTTACAGATTGTGACCTCCAAGGGTGGTGGCTCACCAACATAATTTGCATCAATCTGTAGATAGGTTTTGTTGTGAGTACATAACAAGTCACAATCACATGAAGCTACATCAAGTACTAACATAAAATTTAAAACAAAAATTTCTTACTCACTACATACAGATACAAATATAAGTTAATGATACACAGACTCCAAACTTCGCAATTATGATGTAACAAAGAATTTTTTTTAACTAAAAATGTTGCTTGCACCTTATTTAGTTTTCAGCTATTTCTGTTTGCAGCTCTCTAACCATAGGACTGGGAATGGGTAGACATGACTTTGAACGCACATCAACAAGTTAATTTAAGCAAGACAATGGTCAAGCTGGCCGACATTTTTGAGCACCTTAAATATGAACAAGGAACTGCCATCAACTTCTCCAACAAGGAGCTTGACAAAGGCACCACCACGGTTCTCAGTAAAGGACTGAATTTTGTTGCCCCAGCTCCACAAAAGCTACCAGTGACAGATTATTAGTAGAGTAGGAAAAGCAATCCAGTATCTTCCTCGAAAAACTAAAAATAATGTAAGATTTGCTAATTGCCTGATTTTAGAGAGAGCCATCGCCCCCCCCCCCCCTCCCCCCGACCCCCCTCCTCCTGAGTCCAATATTACTAAGTGGAGAAATAAGGACTGAAATTGTTCGAGAAGGATGAAAAGATTGCTGTCTTACTTTCTGCGAATGAAAATTTACCGTTATCCTCAATGCTACAGATTGTCATAAGGAAGTGGGTAGTTATTGGAAGACAACACATACTACATTCTCAAATGGGATCCCACATCAGCAATTAGCAAGAAGAAAGGGGAGCTACTAAAGAACTCTGGCTTCTCTGACAAACTTGAAATTAATTTAAGGCCTATAGCATGTAGGCCAGTCAGATTTTATGGCTTGCCTAAAACATGCAAGGATGGCATCCCACTGAGACTGACTGTTAGTGTTCTTGACTCTCCTATATAAAGACTGGCAAAGCCCTCAACTAAATTATTGGCTCCCACAGACACTGTAGACAATATATTAAGAATTTAAAAATGTTTGTTGATATCATAAAGCTGATGAACATAGATCCGAGTAAAGTAACTGTCAGCCTCAATGTGGTCTCCCTGTTTATGAAGGTACGAGTGGAAGAGACAATAAAACTATTGGTCCCTCATTTCTTCTGCAAAATTTTAAAATTATTTCAGCACACTTTGACAACCACTTACATTTTGTATGGTGGGAATTATTATGAAATTATGAAATGACTGAAGGGACAGCACAGCACGGGCAGCCATAGCTAATCTTTTCATGGAGGGTTATCAAGAACAAGTGTTGAACAGTGCTCCTTTCTGTCCACATTCTGCTTCTTCAAATATGTTCATCACAAATTTTTAATCTGCTCACACAGCAGAGAGGGATTGCAGCAGTTCGTTGCTCACTTCAGTGGTATACATGGTAACATAAGGTAAGGTACAGTGGAGGGGGAGAAGAACAGGAAGGTAGCTTTCCTAGATGTATTGGTCCAACAGAAATCAGACGGATGACATGATCATTCTGTGTCCCAAAAACCAATGCATACCGACCTGCATCTCAATGGATGTAGCTTCCACCATTCAGCCCATAAGAGAAGTATACCAAACACCTTAGCACACAGAGCCAGGATTATTTCGTCGGACAATGACTGCCTTGGCTTCCAGATTAACCATCTGATGACATTGTTCAGAAGGAAAGGGTATTCCGTCCATGATATTAGGTCAATGGTGTCAAGGAAACCAAGACACAATGCTGTCCAAACCAGCCAAGAGGACCAACACACTGCACAGCTTCCATTCTGCAGTGTAGCAACTAGTAAAATAGGTAGAGTCCTAAATAAGCAAGGACTCAGACTAGTCTTCTAACCACCCAGGAAGATTAAAGAACTGTTGCAACCCATTAAAGATAATCTCAGTCTGAGAGTGCCAGGAATTTATAATATCCCTTGCGAGTGTGGCAACAATTATGTGGGCCAGTCTAGGGGAGACTAGTGTTTAACGTCCCGTTGACAACGAGGTCATTAGAGACGGAGCACAAGCTCGGATTAGGGAAGGATGGGTAAGGAAATCGGCCGTGCCCTTTGAAAGGAACCGTCCCGGCATTTGCCTGAAATGATCTAGGGAAATCACGGAAAACCTAAATCAGGATGGCCGGACGCGGGATTGAACCATCATCCTCCCGAATGCGAGTCCAGTGTGCTAACCACTGCGCCATCTTGCTCGGTGTGGGCCAGTCTATATAGACTGATTCCGATCATTGCATCGAGCATCAGCATCACCTCAAGTACAGGTATTTCAAAAAATCAGCAGTGGCTGAGCATAGCCTGTTAAATAAACACAACATTCTGTTTGAACAAACAAGAATACTTGCTCATGCGTCAAACTATTTGGACCCCGTGATTAGGAAGCTGTGGAATTTAGATTATGTGAAAAAACTTCAATAAAGACACCAGCTATGCATGGAAGCATGCACTTGATAAAGAAAGAGCACAGAGGAAGACTTCTTGCTGTTTACCACCTGATGCGAGGAATGGCACAGCAAGCTACGCCAGACAGATAAGCGCAAACAAAATCCATGGTCATAGATGGCATCGCCTCGAACACGCCATTTCCATGTTGGCATCACGATGTAATCCAGCCAATCAGATGCTAACCCCTGGGTATGAAAGTTGGAGACCCTCCAGTTTCTCAACTGTCAGGCTTAGCCTCTGATTATGATGATGATGATACAGGCATTATCAAAAGGCTGGGATTTTATCCACATTTAACATGGCAAGTAAACCAAGAACATTTATTCCGTTACTTCAAGACATTGACATTGTTACTGGTGAAACTGAAATAGTTTGAAAATATTACCTTACAATTCAGTGCATTGTTCAAGCCAATGTGAGCTTTATGACATATGACCTGGGCTGAACTGCAAATTTCTTACGAAATACTGGACATTTTCTAAGGAAATTACTATGTAATTACATGTATCTGTAATTTCACAATCAGTTTGCACACTGAAACTTTAATTTATCAGTTCACAATCCATCACGTCAGGGACTTCCAAAATCCTTGTATTGGGATTAGTTTCCAAACTGAGCTCTTCAGGTGCACAATTACTGCTAACATATTTATCAATGTCCTTTCCTGTGCCTACAAAATTAAAGCCCTTCCTTTTTATAACAGATTCTGATGTTCATAGTTTTCATAAACATTTCAGTCAAATGCTTGATTATTCCTCATTTATTTATTTGTTTGTTTATTTATTTAGTTATTCATTTGTATACAGTTTATATATAACTTACATAAATGCAACAAAATATACAATGTAAACAAGATCTCAGCTAAAAACATATATCAAGTCTACAGAAAATTGTACACTGTGGAAGGATGAGTTACATATACAGGATCATCTATGATAATGCTCAAAATAAAATTAATTAAAACTATTTCTAAAACAACTGAAAGATTAGTAACAATATTCATTTCCTCTCAAGAATTCACCAATTGCATAAAAATATTTCTCGACTAAGTAATCTTTGAGAATTTGTTTCAATTTCAATAACTGTTTAAGAAGACACTTGATATGTGGTGGGAGAGCATGAAACAGATTAATGATGGGGTAAGAAACCCGTTTTTGAACCACAATAAGATTTTCAAATCAGTGTGCAGATTGCTTTTGGTTCTTGTGTTGTAGTCATGATATTTCCTGTTGTCTTTGTAGGGGGAAAAGTTGTTACAAAGATCAGCAAGGAAAGAATAGACTGTGAAGAAGTAGTAAGGATCCAAATCTTTTGAAATGAGTACCCGCAGGAGTGTGTATGATGGACATCACGCAAGGTCAATACCAGTGTCTATCTCCAATGACCTTCATCAGGCGTTAACCTCAAACCTCCTTTTCTTTCCCAAGCTTCAAAGAACCAATACATGACTGACCCAACCTTTGCTCCACCATCCCTCCAACTCACCAATTGCAGGCGAATCCAAAACCATGGGACTATCTTAGCCTGTCTCACCAGTATCTACACTGTCAACAGTAATCATTGTGCACTTAACATAGCTGGAGTATGAAGGAAAGTAATAGCCATTTATACTCCAAAAGGTGCACCTAAACAGACAAATTGAAAACACAGGTCTTTATGCCACAGTTGAAAGTTATTTGTATGTGGACTATATCTTGTACGTAGACAGCCAAACCTGATTTATTCGCATATATGCAACAGGAAGGAGGAATATCACAGTAGGATCACAGCTTCCACCACCCACAGCTTCTGTCCAAGTATGGGCAAATGTGAGGGCCATGCTCATTGTTTCGTTCAACTTTAAGAGCACAGTGCACTATGAGCTCTTGCCAATAAGTCAGACAATCAATAAAGGGTACTACACAAAGTTCCAACAGAACAGCGAGCTCTCACGAACCTCTCTCCATTGCACTAAACAATTTGGCAGCCTAGTTGATGCGCCAGGTTCCACTACCATTCACGCAACACTGACCATTTCCTCCACACAATGACTCTACAGAATATTGGGACACACATGAAAAACACCTTCAGGAACATCATTTTCAAGCTTCTGGAGTCACTGGACCCAACTTGTGTAAAACTTTATTTTTGTCATGAATTTGGTTGGTTGGTTGGATTAAGGGGGGGGGGGGGGGGGGGGGGGGGACCAAACTGGGAGGTCATCATTCCCTTATTCCCGGTAAAATAATTACACAAGGGAAAGAAGAAAAGAAAGGAGACGTACAGCTCAATAACAGGAGAATGGAAGAACCAGAAGAATGACAGAAGGACAACCAAACTACTATGGACAAAACAGGAAAAGAAAACCAGAGAGAGAAGCAAGAAACACATTTCGGGATAAAAACAAGAGAGAAGATGACCATGGCTGGCCAGCCACGAGAATAAAAAGGAAAAGCCAATCACTCTGCGACACATTAAAACATCCAGCCTAAAAGCATTAAAGTGGAGAGCACAAAGGGACAAACGACATGCGCGAAAACTTAAATAGAATAATAAAACCCACTGTCACATATAAAACGTAAAACTAAATTAGCCAATGAGGCGTTGTCAGCTAAAATTAATGGCAAAGAGTCCGGTAACTGAAGAATCCGTCACAGGGCAGCCAAAGAAGGACAGCTCACCAAGATACAGGCGCCGCAACGACACTGAGGTAGGTCATCACGGCGCAGGAGGTAGCCGTGCGTCACCCAAGTGTGGCCAATGTGGAGCCAATAGAGAACCTCATAGTTCCTGTGGTAGGCTCGCGTGGAGGTCTTCCACACATTCGTAGTCTTCTTAAGGGCACGCAGTTTGTTGTGCGTACTGGGGTTATGCTATTCCGTCTCCCAAAGTTGCAAAACCTTGCGGCGTAGTACTGAATGCAGGTCAGTTGCAGAGGAGACAATCTCCATAAGCTGATTCTGCGTAGCCTGTTTGGCCAGCCTGTCTACAATTTCGTTGCCTGGGATTCAGACGTGACCTGGGGTCCAGACAAACACCAGTGAACGACTGGACCATTCCAGGGCATAGATGGACTCCTGGATGGTCGTTACCAAAGGATGACGAGGGTAGCCCACGTTGATAGCTTGTAGGCTGCTCAAGGAGTCAGTACACAGAAGAAATGACTCCCCACAGCATGAACGGATGTGCTCAAGAGCACAAGATATAACCACCAGCTCGGCAGTCAAAACACTGCAGCCATCAGGCAAGGAACGCTGTTCAGTACGTCCATCATGGGCATACGCAAAGCAGACATGATCATCAGCCATTGAGCCATTGGTGAAAAGCACTTCATGGCCATGGTACATGTAAAGAATCAAGAGAAAGTGGCAGCGGAGAGCCACGGGGTTAACTGAGTCCTTAGGGCCATGTGAAAGGTCCAGGCAAAGCCATGGCCTAGGTGTACACCATGGAAGTGTACGTGGATGGACCTCAAGTATAGGTTGTAAAGGAAAGTACTCCAATTTGGAAAGAAGGGCTCGGACATAAACTGCAATTGCAAGCCCTGGCCTGGGCTGCCAATGTGGCAGATGAACCGCCGTGGGTGGGAAAAGGAGACGGTAATTCGGATGCGCAGGAGAACTATGAACATGTGCAAAGCCGCCCTGATATGGAACCAGTAGGCCACATGACTCCAGACCCAACCCAACCGACACACCATATGTTCCAGCACCTTTAGAACGTTAGTGAGGTAGATGGGCCGATAGCTATCAACATCAAGCAGGTTTTTACCAGGTTTGAGCACCGGAATGATGGTGCTCTCCTGCCATTGCGATGGAAAGACGCCATCGCACCAGATCCAGTTGAAGATGATGAGGAGATGTCGCTTGTAGTCAGATAAGAGATCTGTGGATCCCACCTAGCCCAGGAGCAGTGTCGGGGAAATGTGCTAGGGCACTGAGGAGCTCGCACTCTGTAAATGGGACATTATAGGATTCACTGTGGTGTGCGGTGAACGAGAGGACTTTCCCTTCCAGCCGCCGTTTGAGAGTGCGAAAGGCTGGGTGGGTAATTCTCCGACGCAGCAGCTCAAGCATAGTGCTCAGTAAAGTGCTTGACAATCGCGACTGCATTGGTAGATAACATGCCATTTATGTTAACACCTGTTGGGGCCTGGTACCCGAAAACATGTTTGATCCTTGCCCACACATAAGGTGACGTATGGAACCCAATGATCAAAACGTATCTCTCCCAACACTCCTGCTTCCATTGGCGAACGCGGGCACGGAGCCGCTTAAAGGCTATGAGGTGCTCCAGGGGAGGGTGCTGCTTATCCCACTGTAGAGCTCACCGTCGCTCCTAATTGCTTCAGCAACTTCCGGCGACCACCAAGGGTCTGCCTTTCGCCGGGGGCACTCTAAAGAGCAAGGGATCGTGTTTTCTGCCGCAGAAAGGATTGTTATAGTCTACTGCTTAACCCTGACATCGATGTTCCCATGTGGGGGAGATTCAACGGTGACAGCAGAGGTGAAAGTTTCCCAGTCCATCTTGTTTAAACCCCATCTGGGTAGGCGTCCATGGGCCTGACGCCAGGGCAGTGACAGGAAGATGGGGAAATGGTCACTACCTCACAGGTCATCATGTGCTCTTCAGTGGATAGGTGGGAGAAGTCCTGGGCTGAAAATGGCCGAGTAACTACCATGAGCCACACTGAAATGTGTGGTGGCCCCAGTATTTAAGAGGCAGAGTTCGAACTGAGACAGTAAAGTTGCGACATCTCTGCCTCGGCCAGTAAGCATGGTGCCACCCCACAAGGGTTATGGGCGTTAAAATCTCCCAAAAGTAGGAAAGGCAGCAGAACTTCATAGGCTTACCTGTCACTGCCAGTTTGCACAGAGGCCTATCGGGAATCATATACGGATCCGATGGTTTGTGATGCTATAACATGCCTGGCCCATGACAGAAGTTCGTGAATGTGCTTTACAATGTGAAAATCCCTACCTCATACTTGTTCTAAGCATTGCTCTGTCTTTCAAACTGCCTAGGGCAAAAGAAAATCACGTAGAAGCATGGTGCGAAATAGCCGCTGTTGCTTATCCTCCTCCTCAGCTGCCATCAGTTAGCTCATTGGTGACGGGAGGGGGGTGGGGGAGGGGATGGGATGAATATGGGTGTGAATAGTGTTTCCTAAGTGACGGTAGCCCTAAATAAAGTCTACATTGAAATAATGGAGAAGTTATTAAAAATGCAAGTGGACACTGATGCAGCAGTGACTTTGTTAAATTCTCAAACCTATGTGGATCTTGGATCACTGATGTTGTCCCCTATATCTTGTCAGTTAGTGAGTTACAATAAACAACAAATACCCATACTGTACAGCCTTCTACTTCTGTAATGTACAAATAAATAGTTTAGCCTTTGACATTTCTAGCAGTGGATGATGCCAACACTGAAAACTTATTTGGGTTAGATGCCTTCAAAATTTTTAGGTTCTCTATTTCTGATGAAGTGCATCTGGTATTGGATCAAGTTCCGTACCAACAACTGGACATGCTCTGCTTGGAACATTTCTCCCTGTTTTTGGGAGGTTTAGGGTGTGTTACTGATTTTAAGGCTCACATCATAATGAATACAACACAGCCCAGTAGCTTTACGAGAGCAAGTTTGCTTGGAACTACATCAACTTATACCTATGGATGTTATCACACCTGTCTCCTCTAGGGAATGGTCAATTCCATTGGTAACTCTCAAAAAACCTGACAGTAACTTTCGGATCTGTGGTGATTTTAAATTGTCTGTAAATTCACAGTCTATTATTGATACCTACCCCACACACCATCTGGACGAACTCTTAGTACAGCATTCTGGGGACCACCATTCTTCCAAAATAGACTTCTCAGGAGCCTACTCATAACTGCCTCTGCTGACTATTCCAAATGTGTCCCTGAAGTGAATACCCACTTTGGGTTATATCAACACTAGCACCTGCCATTTGTCATCTAAAGTGCCCCTGCCACTTTCCAATAATCTCTGGAGCAACTCATGACCTCCATATCGGGGTGCACTACTAACTACCTGGATGATATTGTGGTCTGATGTTCCTCAACAGATGAATATCGGCAAAACTTTAATGCCTTGTTCATGGGACTACAGGCCATCTGTTTAAAATGAAACTTGGACAAATCAAAAAATTTTTTTCTATCATCTATCTCGGTTTTGAAGTCTCTTGCTGGCGTCAACCCCTTACGCCAGCAAGTCGATGTCATTATATGGCTGCCATGTCCCAGCAAAGTCAAAAAATTGCAAGCCTTTTTCAGAAAGGCTGCATACTACCATGAATATCTTTCTGGTGCATCCAAATTGGCCCAGCCATTTCGTTCTTTCTTACAGAAAGACATTCCTTCTTACTGGTTGCCTGCCTGTGAGTGTGCTTTTACTCTATTAAGGTCAAAATTACATTCGACACGTTGCTTGGTTATATTCCAACCAGGCTAACATGTTGTGTTGGACACAGACGCCTTCCAATATGGTCTTGGAGCCATTCTCATGCACAAATATGAGGACAGTTCTGAACACCCTATTGTGTATGCTCCCAAAGCTCTGAATCAAGCACAACAGCACTAGTTACAGAGAGGGGAAAAAAAGGCCCTTGCTATTGTATACATGCTCCAAAAATTTCACATTTTCTTATGTGGTTCTAAGTTTCATTTGGTCACTGATCATAAACTCCGATTTCTGTTTTCAATCCTTTGGCATCTTTACTATGCAAAGCAGACCACTGCCTGCAATGGTGGGCTCTGTTTTGTCATGCTATAACTATGAGATTCATTTGCGACCCACACTAATGCGGATACTTTTTCTCCAATGCCAACTGGTCCTGATCCAGCATTTGATGAGGATGAACTGTTATGTTTCCATTTAAACGCCAAAGACAAAAACATCATAATGGCCCTCCCATTAGCAGTTCTTGAATTTCTGTGGCTGTGGCAGCCAATCCTGTCTTACATCAGTTTGTCGGATGCCTTGCATAATTATTATGCTCTGTGTCACCACCTCTCGTTTCTTGATGCTTTGTTAATGGTGGCTACTGAAGAGTTGGCAGCCATAGTTGTGATGACATCCACATGGCGGCAGTACATCGTGCACCATACTTGGGCCACTGTGCTGTTTCTACATCTACATATTTTTCATACAAAATTGCTGGCCCACGGCCACGTGTTTTGCCCATGTATTGACAATGAGATCACGTGCATTGTAACAGTCTGCCCACAGTGCGCCATCCATCGAGCTGCACCATGGGTCCCTCTTTCCCTGTGCCCTGCCCCTCAGCACCCCTGGGAGCGTATTAATGCAGATTTTTGCAGGACTATTCCTTATCTCTTTTTGCCTTGTAATAGTTGATGCTTTCTCCAAATTTCGTTATGTGGTTTGTTGCCCATCCATGGCATCTGTGGTCACAGCCCTCTCAAGCATTTTTCCTTACAAGGACTGCGGCATACGCTTGCAACAGACAATGGTCCACATATTGTGTCTCAAGATTTGAAGATTTTTATACTAACAGTGCTATCTGGCATGTTACAGCCTTTCCCTTTCATCCCCACTCCAATCGAGAGATGAAGAGGCTGGTCTGTACATTCATAACTCACAAGGGGACCATCAAAAGAGTAAATAATGGATTTTGATGGGTCTCGGATATGTTGCAGAGAGACATGCCCTGAGTATGAGGCGATCCGCTTCTTTAGTGACGGGCCTTGCTTCTTGAAAAAATTGATTTTGAAGTTCACTGTGCGCTGTAATACGCATAATGTTAGCCGTGTTTCAACCAAGTGAGCATGGCGCAGAGGTTAAGGTCTACAGCTACCACGCTGTAGGTACTGTGTTCGGATCCTTTCTGTGTTTTTTCCTTTTCCTTTTTTTTTTAAATCTGAATCGTCCGATATTTTCCATTTTATTTTACAGGATATCAACAAACAGTGTAAATAGTGTGAAATTATTAAGAAGTTTAAATTATGTATAGGCTCAGTCAAACAGAAAGTGGACTCCGTGTGCTGTGACAGTGTATCGCCTAGGTCATGCCTTTTATTTGGCTACAGTGATATAATTTCATAATACACAGAGTTCACACGGACAGTCCTCTATGTATTATGAACATGATCTCCATGGTCAAACACACGGCAGTGACCTAGCTCCTAAACTGCTAGTTTGCAATTGTCTTCAGGGTCCGTCGCTTGCAACGTGTTGTTAGTGCCGTGTGTGTTCAAAGAATACAGTGAAATGGGCGAGCCAAGTGTGTCTATAGAAGTGCAGCCAGAAGAAGATACATCAGAGATAGAGGAGCTGAATGAACAATCAAGAAGTGAAATCACTGACGCCATCAAATGGAGGTAATGCAGGAGTAGGTTTAATAATGAATAAAAAAATAAGCGTGCGTGTAAGCTACTACAAACAGCATAGTGAACGCATTATTGTGGCCAAGATAGACACGAAGCCCATGCCATCTACAGTAGTACAAGTTTATATGCCAACTAGCTCTGCAGATGATGAAGAAATTGATGAAATGTATGATGAGATAAAAGAAATTATTCAGATAGTGAAGAGAGACGAAAATTTAATAGTCATGGGTAACTGGAATTCGAGTGTAGGAAAAGGAAGAGAAGGAAACATAGTAGGTGAATATGGATTGGGGCTAAGAAATGAAAGAGGGAGCCGTCTGGTAGAATTTTGCACAGAGCATAACTTAATCATAGCTAACACTTGGTTCAAGAATCATAAAAGAAGGTTGTATACATGGAAGAATCCCGGAGATACTACAAGGTATCAGATAGATTATATAATGGTAAGACAGAGATTTAGGAACCAGGTTTTGAATTGTAAGACGTTTCCAGGGGCAGATGTGGACTCTGACCACAATCTATTGGTTATGAATTGCAGATTAAAATTGAAGAAACTGCAAAAAGGTGGGAATTTAAGGAGATGGGACCTGGATAAACTGACTAAGCCAGAGGTTGTACAGAGTTTCAGGGAGAGCACAAGGAAACAATTAGCAGCAGTGGGGGAAAGAAGTACAGTAGAAGAAGAATGGGTAGCTCTGAGGGATGAAGTAGTGAAGGCAGCAGAGGATCAAGTAGGTAAAAAGACGAGGGCTAGTAGAAATCCTTGGGTAACAGAAGAAATATTGAATTTAATTGATGAAAGGAGAAAATATAAAAATGCAGTAAATGAAGCAGGCAAAAAGGAATACAAACGTCTCAAAAATGAGATTGACAGGAAGTGCAAAATGGCTAAACAGGGATGGCTAGAGGACAAATGTAAGGATGTAGAGGCTTATCTCACTAGGGGTAAGATAGATACTGCCTACAGGAAGATTAAAAAGACCTTTGGAGAAAAGAGAACCACTTGCATGAATATCAAGAGCTCAGATGGAAACCCAGTTCTAACCGAAGAAGGGAAAGCAGAAAGATGGAAGGAGTATATCGAGGGTCTATACAAGGGTGATGTACTTGAGGACAATATTATAGAAATGGAAGAGAATGTAGATGAAGATGAATGGGAGATACGATACTGCGTGAAGAGTTTGACAGAGCACAGAAAGACCTGAGCAGAAACAAGGCCCTGGGAGTAGACAACATTCCATTAGAGCTACTGACGCCCTTGGAGAGCCAGTCCAGACAAAACTCTACCATCTGGTGAGCAAGATGTATGAGACAGGCGAAGTACCCTCAGACTTCAAGAAGAATATAATAATTCCAATCCCAAAGAAAGCAGGTGTTGACAGATGTGAAAGTTACCGAACTATCAATTTAATAAGTCCAAGCTGCAAAATACTAACACAAATTCTTTACAGACAAATGGAAAAACTGGTAGAAGCCGACATCGGCGAAGATCAGTTTGGATTCCGTAGAAATATTGGAACACGTGAGGCAATACTGACCTTAAGAAAGGTAAACCTACGTTTCTAGCATTTGTAGACTTAAAGAAAGCTTTTGACAATGTTGACTGGAATACTCTCTTTCAAATTCTAAATGTGGCAGGGGTAAAATACAGGGAGCGAAAGGCTATTTACAATTTGTACAGAAACCAGATGGCAGTTACAAGAGTCGAAGGACATGAAAGGGAAGCAGTGGTTGGGAAGGGAGTGAGACAGGGTTGTAGCCTCTCCCCAATGTTATTCATTCTGTATATTGAGCAAGCAGTAAAGGAAACAAAAGAAAAATTCGGAGTAGGTATTAAAATCCATGGAGAAGAAATAAAAACTTTGAGGTTCGCCCATGACATTGTAATTCTGTCAGAGACACCAAAGGACTTGGAAGAGCAGTTGAACGGATTGGACATTGTCTTGAAAGGAGGATATAAGATGAGCATCAACAAAAGCAAAACGAGGATAATGGAATGTAGTCGAATTAAGTCGGGTGATGCTGAGGGAATTAGATTAGGAAGTGAGACACTTAAAGTAGTAAAGGAGTTTTGCTATTTGGGGAGCAAAATAACTGATGATGGTCGTAGTAGAGAAGATAGAAAATCAAGACTGGCAATGGCAAGGAAAGTGTTTCTGAAGAAGAGAAATTTGTTAACATCGAGTATAGATTTAAGTGTCAGAAAGTCGTTTCTGAAAGTATTTGTATGGAGTGTAGCCATGTATGGAAGTGAAACATGGACGATAAATAGTTTTGACAGGAAGAGAATAGAAGCTTTCGAAATGTGGTGCTACAGAAGAATGCTGAAGATTAGATGGGTAGATCACATAACTAATGAGGAGGTATTGAATAGAATTGGGGAGAAGAGGAGCTTGTGGCACAACTTGATGAGAAGAAGGGACTGGTTAGTAGTACATGTTCTGAGGCATCAAGGGATCACAAATTTAGCATTGGAGGGCAGCATAGAGAGTAAAAATCGTGGAGGGAGACCAAGAGATGAATACACTAAGTAGATTCAGAAGAATGTAGGTTGCAGTAGGTACTGAGAGATGAAGAAACTTGCACAGGATAGGGTAGCATGGAGAGCTACATCAAACCAGTCTCAGGACTGAAGACCACAACAACAACAACAACAACACCATCAAATACGTCGAAAAGTTGATTCGAGATTTAAATCTTCTAACAAATACACTGCTCAGCACAATCTCTGCTAATTCAATAGCAACTGGAAATGAGATATGTATTGCAATACAAGATCTGTTGGCCGATAGACGGATCATCAATGGCGACAAATTAATAAACATCAACGAAGAAGACAAGGTGGTCGACTTTAAGACAGTAAGTTTCACCTTTGTGTGGATGTTCTCTTTCTTGCAGACAAATTGACAAAATATAAAGCTATTTACTTTGCAGTATATGGGAGTAGACGGAGATGATGATTTCAACGGTGACAAATTCATAAATGAACCAGCAGACTATGTGCCTCCATCCTACAAAGAACGAGCAGTCGCTATTGCAACAGCTCATCCAAAATGGAGCCTAAAGAGTTTGCAGTCCCATGGCGTCTCTCAATTAAAACATAAATCAATGCTGTATCAATGTAAAGAGGGTGTGAAACGAGATGGAGCTCGTTGTGACAAATGGAACACTATCGATAGTGAGACGTATGAATGGTTTGTCGAAGCGAGACAGAATTTGGAACAGGTAAATCATATCAAAATATATGTAAAATACATTGTAAAAAGAAACTGGCTTGTGAAAATAATATAATTTCTTTGGCAAGCAGGTGACAACTAGAACTTTACAGCAATGGACGATGAATGCTGCTGTTCCGCTTTTATCGGATATCTTTAATTTCAAGGCCAGTTCGACTTGGGTCAAACGATTTAAACAAAAGCATAAAATCGGGCAAAGGAATATTACGAAGTTCATCAGTTCCAAAAAGTATGCAGTGATGGAAGAAGTATTAGTAGCTGCAGAAGAATTCCACTACAAACAAAACTACTCATTGGTAATAACCTCTACTACATAATCAACACCGATCAAATGGGCTGTCAATATCAATCAACGTACAATAGATCCCTCTCGGAGAATGGGGCGAGAACCGTTCTCGTACATGGAAGAGATTTAAACAAGATAAGTCACAAGTCACTCGTACACAGCACAGTACACTCTAACTGCATCAGGAAAGATGATACCGAACTTTTTTTTTTTTTTTTTTTTTTTTTTTTTTTTTTTTTTTTTTTTTTTTTTAATGTATGCAGGAACCATCGGGAAAATTTGGCCCTAGTGTCAGAAAGGACTGGATGAATTAACCCTCAAATTTAAAAAGGTAACTGTATCCTACACAAAACAGAGAAGTCCACAAAACTGGTGTACAAAGACTTTTTAAAAATCTGTGATTCTTCCGTACATGGGACGGGAAAAATTTCTATGTATCACTGATATGTGGGGAGGGCAAACTGATCTGATCGTATACAATCACATCTTCGTGGATGAGAAGAAAGCATACAACTACACCATGAAAGTTATCCCATCACATTGTACTCCACTTTGCTAGCCTTGTGACTGACAGAATAAAATTTTCACGAAGAAAATTCAGAACGCTCCCAATTTGTTGAAGAGCAACAGAGTAATCGCATCCAGGGACGATTCGATAAAACTACACTCATTAATTTTGCATCAGTTCAGGGCACCTGCTTTTTCAAATATGATCAAATATGCATGGTTCTCATCAAAATTAACAGATGAAAGAGAAACCTTTTTGAATGTAAATGAACAATGTTTCCCGGTATCTCTCTTAAAAACTCTGTGTGCCTACAATGCAGTAGCTTTTATGAAATGTGCTTGGTGCTGTAAAACAGACGGTTGCTTTTATGACAAATATCATCCAGATTTCTGTTGTAGCATAGCAAGCGATGTAGACAATAGCGAGTAAGATTTTGTAATAATGATGTGAAAATTTAAATTACTACAGCAAAATTGAATAGTTCTTCATAATTTCACACAATGTACACAGTTTGTTGATAGTCTGTAAAATAAAATGGAAAAATGTCAGACTGTTATAATTAAAAAAGAAAACAAAATCACGGAAAGGACCCGAACACGGTACCTCCGGCATGGTACCTGTAACCTTAACCATTGCATCACACGCACTTATTTGGAACATGGCTAACGTTACACATATTACAGCACACAGTGAACTTCAAAATCAATTTTCTCGAAAACCAAGGCCCGTGGCTAAGAAAGTGGATAGCCTCATACTCAGGGCATGTCCCTCTACAACACATCCAAGACCTATCAAAATCCGTTATTTACACTTCTGATGGTCCCCCTGTCGGATGAAAAAATATATCACTCAATCTTCTTCCAAGGGAGCCCTCAGTAGGTTCTTGAGTTCATATAGGTTTGCTCTAGTTGGCAACAGTAGCCCAGCAGGGCTGCTTCACGGCCTCCGGCCCTATACACTGCTCATCTGCATTGGCCAACGCCCAGCCACCCGTCGGCATCTGCCTCACACTGATTCCATTCGCGCCCAACCATGTGGGCCCATAGGTTTTGGCAGTGCCCTAAGTGGATACCTGGGGTCATGCATTACTGCCGAGGCTGCCATCTCTGCATTGAGTGCACCTCCAATGGCTCAGTGTCGCAACACTACTACCGGCTCTGTCCACACGTGACCAACCACATACCAGAAAGTCCTCCATCCTTATGGCTGCCTCCACCATTCTGTGCTGTCCAAAACAGTGCAGCCCATACGTCCTAAAGCTCTGGCACTGCCTTCACTCTGGGTGCTCCCACCGCTGGGCGGAGTAGTTAGTGCTGGGCTGCCGCCATCTCCAAATCCCCCGTCACTGCCATCTTCTCTGCTGCATTTATCGCCAAGTGCCTGCTGGATGTGATCATGAATACAGCACCATCATCACCAGTGCTCCCGTCAGCCTCTAGCAGGGGAGTGAGCACCATGCATTTCCACACCTGCCCCATTTCTCCTGTGACAGCACATTTGCTCCAGTAGCCGTCAACTACCAATAAAGGCACAGACATCTCCACAGTGAACATTTTTGAGGGCGAAGGAGTGTTGTAACCTTATACTGTGAGTGGACATCCTCAAACAGCACACAATACAAGTGTCTCCAAGGCAGGCCTAGAGAGGCCGTCTCACAACTTGGACAGACAGCACAGGAAGTACTGTGCTCAGTCCGCAACAGCACATTATAAGCCTGGCGCACTGGGCTCTGAGTGTCACTTATGTTTACTTATTTATTGTATGCTCACCTACAAGATTGTGTATTGATGTTACCAGACTTTGTGCTGTTCTATATTTTTTTTTCAGCATTATTGTGGATCTTCGTGTGAAAGCAGAGTAAAACTTTATTGGTGTTACGTCTGACATTGTGTCTGTACAACATTACAAGAGCATCTGATAAGAAAAGAAAAAAATACAGCTGTGAATGTAACAAAAAGGAATGAAGATGTTCTGGAATCGAAGAAGTTCAACCAACTTTTACTCCTTCACCAATAAGAAAGGAGCTAACCAAGACAGAAGATATATAAAGAAAAGAGCAGAAAGTCTATCGCCTTATGGATTTGTTCAATTTACTTTGATTCAGAAGTGTTTTCAAAAATTATGGAATTAAAATAAATAAACAAACAAATAATTCACAGGGTAATAATCGAAATTGATTAAAAGTAACAGTTCCATCGTTAAAGTAATTTATAGGAATAACTATTCTTTCAGGATATCACACATTACCTGCAATGAAACTATATTGTTTGAAAGATAAAGTCAAAGGACTACCTATTGTTAGAAAATGTATGAGTCCTAACGAATTCTTGTCAATCAAACCAACCATCCGTCTGAAAATGATAAACTGGATAAAAATGACAATTTTTCTATAAGGAGGTCAATCTCTGATATAATCAATGAAAAATATCTTCAATTTAGAACATTTTTATATAATTTGTCTATTGCCAAAGAAATTATCCCTTATACTGGGAGACATTCCTGCGAAATGTTCATCAAAGGAAAATCTGTCAGATTCAGCTTCAAACTATGGTGTTCACACAGTTCAAGTGGCTGATTGTACAAATTCATTCATCACAGTGGAAAGATGGTACACAGTGAAACATATTAATTTTCTTTGGGTGAGCAAATACTTATAAATTTGCTTTCAGTTGTTGAAGCTCCATCTTGTCATCATATATATTTTGATAATTTATTTCCTTCTTATTCTTTTGTACTTTAAAATGAAAAGCATTTTTGCCACTGGTACTATTCATGAGAATCATGCTGCAAAGTGCCCTTTGGAATCTACAAAAACCAAGAAGAAAAAAGGTGATGGTGTGTTTGATTTTCTTTTCAATGATAAAGCTGAAGTCATGGTGGTAAAGTGGAATGACAATTAGATTGTGACAGAAATTGCCAACAATGGCACTGTCCAGCCTTTAGCGAATGCGAAGAGGGAAAGAAAATGAAAGCATTTCTCTGCCACAGCCCTTGGTAATATCTCAGTACAATCTACATCTAGTAGTATGTCAGTTTATGCAATAATGCTAATTACAGAACTTAAATAAGAGACAAGAAATGATAGAGATCTCTCTTCAACAACATGATAGACAGTGTAATTGTCAAGTCATGGAAAATACAAACTCTTGCAAATGATGAAACTCTGTCACAACTCTAATTTCGATTATACTTACATATGACCTTAATGAAATCAGAACATACTGTAGCACAAAATAAAGCAAATAAAGAAACTGCAACCCTCAGCACACAAAAATGCACTTATGGTCACCATCCAACCCTCAGCACACAAAAATGCACTTATGGTCACCTTCCAAAAGCTCTCTTCTGAAGGAAATATGCTGTTATTATTCAGTGCACATTACAACAGTAGGAGGAAAACAAAGCATGAAGAAGCTGTAGGTTGTGTAAAAGTACAACACTTTACAAACATAAAAAAAATGTAATGTGCATCTTCATTCAAATTGTTTCGAAGAATTTTGTAAGATAACAGATTAAGACTCCTCATAGTCCCAAGGTTGTGTAAATGCAACATTTTTCCATACTTTAATGGGAACCTGCATATTTCTTTTTTATATATTTATGTCTATATTAGTGTACAATTAGATCAACTAAACATTTTTTAATTCCAATTATTTTAATGTTTGCTCCTTAATGGATTCCTAGGCAGAGCTTAACAGAGGGTATTCAGTAGTCCACCAGATGTTGTACCATCCTCAAGTATGAATATGGTCTTATTTGCATCCACAAATGGGATTGTCAAAGTGAGTGTTGAGCAAGTAGTCACCTCTCTACTCAAATGGTTGGCCAATACATACTCTGGGAAACCCAAATGACTTGGGACCCAGAGAAAGACACCTGAGCTGGCAGTACCACACTAAGGTCAGAGAGGAATTCATGAATAGAAAATATCACATGGCAACTATGACCAAACGTCTGGAGACTGCACACGAGTCACTACAAATTAAAACACAGTCGTGAGAGGCCTGTTGAATAAAGCATAGAACTCGCTAATGACTATCAGCTCTACTGTAAAAACACTAAACTTTCCTGGCAACAAATGTTGTACCTGACTGGCTGGAAATGTGAAAGCATATCTCACCCTACCCACGGTTTTAGAGCCGCCAGTGTAAATGACAGTAGCACCCTGATACTCTCAAAGAACTGAAAGGAACAGATGCCTGAAGGTCATGGAAGCAACCGAAATTTTAGATCTTGAAAAAGATTAGTTGTAGTTAATGGACTACGACTAACCAAAGGAGTGTGGGAAAACACAGGGAGCAAACCTGGAGGAGGTTACGTGGAGTTCCTGGCAGAGTACCTTGAGTGTGTTCCAACTGGTGACCCAGCACGAGGACAGTTATGATGCATATAGTATCCATAAATAATGTGATAAGCTAGATGATCTGGAAACTGCCAAATAGTTACTGCGTAAGTAAATAAGTACCTCACTTTCATAAGGAGACGTGTCTCTTGCACTAATCCGGAAGGCACCAGGGGCCAATCTGGCTCCATAGTCCATTTGGTATGAGACCACAGCCTGGTAAATATGGAGAAGAGAAGTACTATCTGCATCCCAAAAGGTATGAGTGAAGAAGCAGAGTGTGTGTAGCTGTCATACGCAGCTGGTCTTCAGCTGACCTACGTGAGGCATCCAAGTCAACTTTTTATCAAAACAAGTCCCAACAATTGCCACTTTGCAAAAAGATTCAAGTGCTAGGAACCCAAACAGAGCACTGGGGGCTGGACGGACAATGATATGGTAACAGAAATGTGCAACATGTTTCTGCAGGAGAAACGGGATATATTGGACAGGGTCCAAGCAGAGGCCCTTCAGATGACTCCATGGAGGTTGTGGGAGCTATAGGCCAACCAAATGCAAAAGTCATCAACATACAAGTGCAGACATGACTAGTGGCTAGGTCACTGATGGCAATGAGGAAGAGTACAACACTCAGCACAGAGTCCTGCAGGCTCGTTCCCTTGAACTCTTGGGAAGCTGAGTGAAGCACCATCTTCAACCCAAAATAACTGGTTAAATAAAAACTGGTGAATAGAATCAGTAAAGAACCTTTTGTAGGTCAAAATAAGACTGCAATGAAGTATTGGTATTTAGCAAAAATTTGTCAGACTGCAAATTCCAACCTAACTAGAGGGTTGGCTGTTGACTGTCCCTCCCAGAAACCACACCGATAGGGGGTCAAAAGGACCCAAAATTTGAAAACCCAGCATAGTCGCTGGGCAACAATCCATTCAAGCAGTTTGCAAAACATGATGGAGAGGCTAATCATACAATATCCATTGACAGACAGTGGGTTTTTTGCTGGCTTAAGGATTGGTATGATGATATCGTCTGTCCAACATGAAGGCAACATGAAGGGAAGACATCTTTGAGCTAAATACAGTTGAAGACCTGACTAGACGGAGCCTTTGAGTACATTTCAGATATGAGATCATCTGATTATATATCCAATCAGGGCCCTCGAACATATCATGTGAAGAGCCGAGAGCCTGAAGTAGTTCCAAGTCAGCGTAAGGTTCATTATATAATTTGACGTGGCAGGGGAGGGGGGGGGGGGGGTGAAGAATAGATAGGTATCTTCAACTTGCTGTTTATGCATTAAAAAGGTAGCCAGGAAGACAGTGTTGCAAAGTGGCTCACAAGATGTTCAGCAAGAACCAACGCATCGGAATAAAGACAACCCTGAAGGACAAGACCTGGAATAGATGTCGATCTATGGTGGCCCAGAAGACGGTGTAACTTTTCCCATGCCTGGGATGACACATGTCCTCAGTGAGGACATGTAGCCATCATAGCATTCCTTCTTACTGTGTTTTATTAGATTGTGAGTCATAGCATCAAATCGGTTAAAAGTGAGGTTGGGGTCTGTGGAGGTTGTCACTTGAAAAACTGTGGGGCTCTTCCGGAATCCTTAATAACCGTTGCAATATCCACCAAGACACCAAATGGTAGTGGGAGTGTCTGCAGAAAGGGGAATAGCAGCTCCAGAAGTGCAGGTGAGTGCATTTCCCACAACCTTGTTGAACAATCTGAAACAGAGGGGGTGAAAATAACAGCAGAGATAAACTACTGCCAGCTGGCTCTTTGAAGCGTCCTATGTGGTAATTGGTCCACCGCACAATCACAAGGAAGTGACAGGACCACCAGAAACTGTTCACAATCAGCGTAACAGCCACTGAGTGAAGCCACAAGATAAGGGGAAGAGATCATAAAGCTGATTGCAAAAAGGTGACATTGGCAGCAGTGAAGTGGGTAGAAGTACCCTCATTGAGGAGAGACAGATCAAGTTCAAAATGAAGCTGGTCGATCAGAAAGCACCTACCAAACAAAGTGGTACGTCTCCACAGGGCATGGTGCACACTGAAATCCTCATGTAAAAGAAACAGCGGAAGGGGTAGAGTTGTTGTATTAAGGTGGTCATCTCTAAATCAGGTAAATAAATATTACAAGTGGTGATCGCTGGGGTCATCCGCACTTGCATCGATGAAGTTCCCAATGTTGTACAGAGGGCAATCCACTCACTGATGATATCTGTGTGAACCAAAGAACAGACCCCTCCAGATGCCCTATCGGGGCCAGTATGGTTCTGATACGATGCACAGCAACCTTTAAGCATTGGGGAATGGCCATCAGTGAAGTTTGTTTCTTGGAAGCAACACAGATCGCAGAACAAGAGGAAATTAGTTATTGTAGTTCCAGCAGCTGATATTAATATTCATTACAGTTTCATTGGATTATTATGTTGAGGGTGTCCTGGTTAAGCGTGAAGGGGCCAAGGAGGACAAGTCAGGTCCCAGGACTATTGTCTTTCGCTGGCGGGGGTGGAACAACATCAATGTATCCGACAGTGTGGGGAGAATCTGGTGCCTCCAGGATCACCAGAATCACCTCTTCATCCTCCTACTCCTCTTTCGCTTTCGCAACTTTTGGCCATGAGATCACTATCCCTGTAGGTATAGGAACGAAGAAAGAGCAAGCTGCCTTGGGATCCACAGTCTATGAGTCCTTCAGCCACAGGATCACCAGAATCACCTCTTCATCCTCCTACTCCTCTTTCGCTTTCGCAACTTTTGGCCATGAGATCACTATCCCTGTAGGTATAGGAACGAAGAAAGAGCAAGCTGCCTTGGGATCCACAGTCTATGAGTCCTTCAGCCACAGGCTGGTGTTGGGTGTCCGATCTGTAGATTTCCATGGAGAGGGGTCCGAAATGGAAGCCCTATCACCAGTAGATGCCAGAGGAGGAAGCTGCTTCTCCAGCCAGGTACAGGGTATGGCTCCTGAATGTGGTGCTCAGGAACCACACGAGGAGAAGGCGATAGTAGATTTAATTTTGAAAAAGTTGATGTAGGAAGGTTGATAGCCATAACTTTTCCATAATTTGTCATCATGTTGACTAGATGCACACCTTCATATTTTTTCCTTGCCTCAGTATATGACAGGTGACCAATTGATATATATTCTTGTTTTTCTTTTCTTTTTTAAATACTGGGCCATCTCATGAACATGGAGGTTTTTAACAAGGATGACCTTCATACTGTGATCCTCCACAGTTTCCTCATTTTGGGTCTGCTTTGTAGCAGGAAGGACATTTGACCAAAGCATAAAAATTAGAACCATCTCATGGATAGTCAGCTGTTAAGGTTTCACATCACATCTATATACCATAACTTTAACTTTCTCTGGGAGGGCACTTCCTTCGAAAGCTAACATGGAAACACCTGTATCTACTCGGTTATTTTTCAGGTCTTTTTGTATGTACACTTTGGCATTCCAAATCACCTCATAGTTACTGAGCTGTCTGGAGTGTAAAGTCTTTGTGAAAGGTAATTTCCTATACCATAATCAAAGTTTTACGTGGAACAAGTCACTTTTATGTAACCCAGCATTTCACATGCCTGAAGCGCTTGAGATTGTGTAGCACAATATCCTTTAATCAAAAGTGAGCCATTTTGCAATTTTCCTGATGAATACACTTCTCCAAATTATCTCACATTTGTTCCACAAAAAGTATTGGTTTTGTCACAAAGATGGTAATGGCCACAATCAGCCATCTCCAGACCACTGTCTCGAGAAGTAATGACAGTGGGGAATCTGGCACATTGCACCGCACATCTCATGTGTTTCACCCACAGGCTCTGGTACCAGCTCACCTTACAGCATACTGGACATGGGGAGGATGTACCCTCACCAAATGGTGAGTGGCAGTTTATAACACATTCATATCACTCAAGGCCAAAAGCTCCAATGTTAAGTGTATTATGGAGCCCCTTAGGTAAACAGCAAGCAGCACTGGAATGAAATCCAGTGTGTGCTCGATATGTTCGCCAGTGGGCCTCACCCAAGATCTGGAGGAGGCCCTGCTTGTGGCTATTGAGGGTACACAGAGTAGTGCTAGCCTATCTCGCAAGATGCGAGCAGAGCTCACAATCTGCAGTATCATACTCAGAACTGATTGGGGTTCTTTGCTTTGGAGCTGAGTGGAGGGTCTCAACCAGAGGCTCCGTCGAGTCTGTGACACTCATAGCTGCAGATTTCTGGACTCATGTTAAGGGGTTAAGGATTGTACGGTTCCCTTCATAGGTCAGAAGTGCAGTAAGCATAGAAAGCAGCTACCTAGGTAGCAGAGTACTTGTGGAGTGCACATAATACAAGTATTTTTTAGACTACGCAATAGTCTCAGGTTCTCTAATTTTTATCCAGATAGCAAAATCAGATTGCGTGCAGAGTGCAGGCACTTCAGTTGACAAATCATAATAGTACATAACAGAAGCATTCGCAACAAAATTCCTGAATTACCATGCTCCAAGAAAGTTCCTGTCCTCAAAATTCTTGAAACTGAGGGCTGGATAAAACCCAAAGTAGAAAGCTCTGAAATATTTAACAAGGCATGGAACATCATTGCAGTCAACAGAAATATTCTCTCTCTATCGGAACACGATAACTTCACGGTTAGACTCAATTTCAACCTCATTAGAGAGAATAGGTGAAAACAAGTTAATCATGGGATGTCTCTACAGGCTACCCCATTGTCCATAACAGTTGTTGAACGATTCAAGGGAAGTCTACACTCAATAGTGTGGAAATATCCCAATCATGCAATATTAGTTGGAGACAACTTTTTAATCTGCCGAGTACAGACTATATGGAACATTGCAGGTGGTACAACAGTCAGTCTTGTGAAGCAGTTATGAACACTTTCCCCAAAAACGGAAATATTTTAGAGATGTAATCACCCTCAGATATAATACACTTAGGCCAGCCTTTTCCAATCTTGGAAGCATTCCTGGAACTCACTTCTCATTATGGCATTCAACGCCTTCAGAAATTCTGTTTTTATCTCATCCATGGTGCCAAAACAATGTCCTTTCATGGTTCTCTTCAGCCTCGGGAGTAAAAAGAAATCACAGGGGGTCATGCCCAATAAACACAGAGGCTGAGGCAACATAACAGTTTTGCTTCTTGCCGGAAGATCACTAACGAGTGTCAACGAATGAGTGTGAGCATTACCGTGACACAATTTTCACAAGTGGTTTTGCCACAATACTGGTCATTTTCTTCCAAGTGCAAATGGCACATAACTTCCTGGTCGTATTCCTTACTGACCATACAACCATAAGGCAGGAACTCACAATGCACTCTCACACTGTAATCAAAGACAACAGTGAGAAGAACCTTAAAATGTGATCAAATTTGTTGATTCCCCCCCCCCCCCCCCCTCCCCCTTTAGTTCTTCAGGCAGTTTCCGATGGGGCGATTGGGCCTTGATTTCAACATCATACCCATGCAGCCTTGTTTCATCACCTGTTATAATCTTCTTTAGAAGTTGTGGATCATCGTCGACGTCAATCAGCAATTACTGAGCAAAGTCTATAAGACATCATTTTTCGCTTAAATTCAACCATTTCGGAACAAACTTTGGCACTACGTGTTTCATGCCCAAAATATCCACAATATATGTAGATGGCATGCACAACATCTTTAATGGTGATTCGGCAATTTTCCATAACCATTTCCTTTACTTCTTCCACAGTGTCATCAGTGACTGACGTGCTAGGGCATCCAGGGTGAGAGTCGTCATCTTCAAGGTCTTCTTGACCCTCTTTGAAACGATTATATGACTAGTAAACTCTCGTCTTATTCATAGAACATTTGCCAAAAGCCACAGTCAACATTTCAAATGCAGTGCTGCACTTTGTTCTATTTTTCAAGCAACATTTAGTGTAAATTCTTTGATCCACCTTTCTCGAAAATCGAAATTTGCTGAGCACTCGCAAGGACATATAACCTTTTCGCCTGCCAACAATAAACTAAATATTCAAAACAGCTGACTACGCAAACATACATGTGTACCAACAAGATTTTAAAAAAATATATGAAAATCTGATGCTTGAAGCCCATGAAAATAAAGGATTTTTTTTATCACACCTCATAGGAAGATGTAGATGGCAAAACCTACTAGAGAAATAGCCAGGGCAACATCAAAGACTTCCACCATGGGTATGAATGTAAGATATGTGAATAGTCAGAGATGAGAGAGTGCAGCACAGGAAAGGAAGGAGCTGCTGCAATAGTTCGCCACTTGCATCCTCACAAAGGAGTCCTGAAGTCCCATGAAGGGGTTATTCCCAGAGAAGTGTCACATACCAGAGCACAAGTCATTAGGTGCAGTTACTGTTGAATAACTCTCCCGCAAGAGGAAGAGGTAGTTGTATACTTTAAACTTCCTGACAGATTAAAACTATGTGCTGAACCGAGATTCACATTCGGGACCTTTGCCTTTGTGGGCAAGTGATCTACCGACTGAGATACCCAAGCATGATTCATGCCCCACCTCACAGCTTTACTTCTGCCAGTACCTCCTCTCCTACCATCCAAACTTCATATTAGTGCACACTTTGCCGCACAGTGAAAATTTCATTCTCGAAACATCCCCCCAGGCTGTGGCTAAGCCATGTCTCTGCAATATCCTTTCTTCCAGGAGTGTTAGTATTGCAAGGTTTGCAGGATAGCTTCTTTGAAGTCTGATAGGTTGGAGGCGAGGTAGTAATGGAAGTAAAGCTGTGAGGACAGGTTGTGAGTTGTGCCGTGAAAGAAAAAAGTCCCAAGTTTAAGTCTCAGTCTGGCACACAGTTTTTATCTGTCAGGAAGTTTCATATTAGCACACACTCCCCAGCAAACTCTAAACCACTACTGTTAGCAATTGTTCGATGACAATGGAATGCTGGATACCACCTGATGGTATCAGCAATTTATGTAAAATACTCCACCACACTCTGGGCAAAGTTTCCTTGGTGTTGTTCTCTTTATTATAACATTAATGGGGATACTCTCACCTTTCCCTAAAATACTTTTCATGGTCTCCCATATGGACAGATTACTACAATGATTAATTGTATTCAGTAACTTTTCATAATCTCCTGTTGTTCTCAATCTATACCTACATTTGCACTCTGAAAGCCACCTTATGGAGCACGTTAGATGTACTTCAAGTGTCACCCCACCCTCCCCCCCCCCCTCTCCATGCCCCACCGACAGCCAGTCATTCCACCGGAAAGGAGGTACACGACTCATGTTGTCTGTAGTTCAACCATGCCTAGACGGTTAACACTGCAGTTTGATCGCACCTGTATTGTTGCTTTGCACCAGGGAGGTCTTTCAACAAGGGAACTGTCCAGTCGTCTTGGAGTGAACCAAAGTGATGTTGTTTGGACATGGAGGAGATACAGAGACAGGAACTGTCGATGACATGCCTCGCTCAGGCCGCACATGGGCTACTACTGCAGTGGATGACCGCTACCTATGGATTATAGCTCAGAGGAACACTAACAGCAATGCCACCATGTTGAATAATGCTTTTCGTGCAGCCACAGGACGTCGTGTTACGACTAACTGTGCGCAACAGACTGCATGATGTGCAACTTCACTCCCGACATCAATGGCGAGGTCCATCTTTGCAACCACGACACCATGCAGCGTGGTACAGATGGGCCCAACAAAATGCCAAATTGACCACTCAGGATTCGCATCAAGTTTTCTTCACCAATGGGTGTCACATATGCCTTCAACCAGACAATCGTCGGAGACGTGTTTGGAGGCAACCCGATCAGGCTGAACATCTTAGACACACTGTTCAGTGAGGGTAGCAAGGTGGAGGTTCCCTACCGTTTTGGGGTGGTATTACGTGGGGCTGACATATGTCACTGATGGTCATGGAAGGCACCGTAACGGCTGTATGATACACGAATGTCATCCCCCAACCAATAGTGGAACCCTATTGGCAGCATATTGGCGAGGCATTCATCTTCATGGGCAACAATTCGTGCCCCCATCACGCACATTTTGTGAATGACTTCCTTCAGGATAACGACATCGCTTGACTAGAGTGGCCAGCATGTTCTCCAGACTTGAACCCTATCGATCGTGCCTTGGATAGATTGAAAAGGGCTAGTTATGGATGACTTGGCCCACCAACCACTTCGAGGGATCTACACCGAATTGCTGTTGAGGAGTGGGACAAACTGGACCAACAGTGCCTTGATGAACTTGTGGATAGTATGCCACGATGAATACAGGCATGCATCAATGCAAGAGGACGTGCTACTAGAAATTAGAAGTACCGGTGTGTTCAGCAATCTGGGACCACCACCTCTGATGGTCTCACTGTATGGTGGTACAACATGCAATGTGTGGCTTTCATGAGCAATAAAGAGGGTGGAAATGATGTTTATGTTCATCTCTATTCCAATTTTCTGTACAGGTTCCGGAACTCTCGGAACCGACGTGACGCAAAACTTTTTTTGATGTGTGTATTTGTTATAAACTCTTTAATCCAATAACGCTGGTTCCATATCAAGCACACTTATATGTTGCTCATTATGCAGAAGTGCAGAACTTTACTGAATGCCATCCGTACTTCGAAGAACATGGTATCAAAATGGGCACTGTTATCTATTGCCTTCTAATACTCATGGATGAATAGAGGAATCTGAGTTTCACACAATTATGTGTGGATTCCTACAAAGGAGATTTTTGGCCTTCAGAAAGTTCATAATAGACAGGTATAACACACAGTCCAAATTTCTGCAAAAGACCAACATCAGCATATACAGGGTGTTCCATTTATCTTGCTGTTTGTTCAGATGCAAATTACAAAATGCCCTCTTCAAACAAAACCACCTCCAAAATATTGGCATGCAACTCTAGAGGCTGCCAACACACACAACAAAATATCCTTTATAAACATGATCAATTTCAAATGCACTGAACAACCATGACACCATGTAACACAGCACTCATGATGCGAGTCCAAACTTACAGCAAGTTCCGCATGCCATCAGGGGGACATCAATCACCATGATTGCCTTCATTGTAGCTTTGTTCTGTACAAAGATATGAACAATGGTATGACTTTTTTAAATGGCACCCTGCATATTTTATTCAGTAATTGATTTCTTCTCCTAAAGACCTATTCAAAAATGTATCACAGTGAAACATTCACTGGAACACAATGTTATTAATTACATAACACACAATTGACGTTGACGCTCCCAGCACTTAATGCAAGTACTCGGGGTAATGGAACATATCCACATGCTGACGTTGACAGAGGGCAAATTTAAACGTAAGTAGAATGCACAACAGTCATTCCGTCAACCATCATCAGTTGAAGAGTTCTGTGAGTAGAATGAACACCAATGAAGAGAAGGTAGAAATGCTACTCATCTATGGGGAATGTAAGTTGGCAGAACAGTAATTGCAATACTGTTTTCTTATGTACGGGTACATTTAGTACAGTAGTGTAGTCATTTTAAATACTGTTGTGTAGAGTAGGCATACAGAAAAAGCTGTCCTTCCTACAAACTGCATCGACATAACATTTCTTTTATTGTTGTTGCTGAAGGTAGGCGAAATGCTATGTAGGCATCGGAACTGTACAGAGAGCAATATCCTGACAAGAACCCACCTTCCCGCCGGATGTTTTCTCATCTTGTTGTGATGCTTCAGGAAATGGGAAGTTTCACCCATGACAACACAATCGTTGTAGCACTCGCACAGATGGAGCTGCCAAAGTTACTGTTCTCGCTTCCATTGCTATGAATTCACAAGTGAGCACACAACAGCTTGAACATGAGACTGGCATTCCTAAAACCAGTGTACATCGTATTCTTACAAGTCACCAGTTCCATTCTTACCGTGTACACCTACATCAAGAATTGCATGGGAATGACTTCCAGAATCGTGTACAGTTCTGTCAGTGGGCACAGCAGCAAATTCTCACCAACCCGAACTTCTTCTCCAATGTTCTATTTACCGATGAATGTTCCTTCTCTAACAAAGGACAGGTAAATACAAGGAACATGCATTATTGGTCCAACGTCAACCCATGATGGCTTACACACGTGGAACATCAGTGTCAATGGAGAGTTAACAGCTGGTGTGGAATGCTTGGTACTACAATTATTGTCCCTTATTTCATCAATGGTAATCTAAATGGCACAGCGTATACCAACTTCCTCAGATGAATTCTTCCCCCTCTACTGGATGAAGTGCCGCTAAGAACCAGGATGCTTATGTGGTATCAACACGATGGATGTCCAGCACATAATGCCTTGCGTACATGGCTACCCTTGGAAGCAAGCTGGGCTCTTCTGGAAAGATACATAAATTAGAGATTTTGGACCAATACTTGGTAACGGCTCATTTCAGTACTCTCGCAAGTAGGCCTTCATAACATGAATTTCCATTCTGTCTCTAATTCCTCCAATGACATTCCAGCCACCTTCTGAGTGAGCCAACTGACAAAAACTAGCGAACTCACAACTATATAAAATAGTTACCAAACTCAGCACACACTGCCCAAAGCACTGCTGAACTACAACCACGACCATTCATTACCTCTCTCTTGTAACAGGATGAACAACAGAGTTCACATTCAGAACACGAGTTGTGCTGTTATGTAGAAATACTGATGGAAATGGCACTGCAATGATATCTTTGTGAGCTAATCAGAGCAAGGGCCTAATTCCAACATTTATCAATACTGAAACCATTATCTCAATTCACAAGGCCATTAACAAGACAAATTTCCCACCATTACAAAGGTAGAAGGTAAAGTTCCACATCTGAACCTGATGAGCCAATGAGGCCTGGCCTGTTGGACCAACATGTATGTCATCCTCTGCCAATAGTGCCATCAGACGCAGAGCGGAGGAGCATGCAGTCAACACACTGCTCTCCTGGTTGTTGTTGAATTTCTTAACCTCTTCATCCTTCAACCGCTACTAATCGGTCGGGTAGCCTCCTCAGTTGGCCTCACAAAGCTGACTGCATCTGTACCAGTTCTTCCGCCAAGGAAAAATCCCAGGCAGTACTGACAAGGGAACCTCCCCATCGCACCCCCCTCAGATTTAGTTATAAGTTGGCACAGTGGATAGGCCTTGATAAACTGAACACAGATCAATTGAGAAAACAGGAAGAAGTTGTGTGGAACTGTGAAAAAATAAGCAAAATATACAAACTGAGTAGCCCATGGGCGACATACGCAATATCATGGAGACAGTTAGCACACGAGCGCCGTGGTCTCGTGGTAGCGTGAGGAGCTGCAGAAGGAGAGGTCCTTGGTTCAAGTCTCCCCATCAAGTGAAAATTTTACTTTCTTTATTTTTGCATAGTTATTATCTGTCCATTCGTTCATTGACGTCTCTGTTAACTGTAATAAGTTTAGTGTCTGTGTTTTGTGACCGCATCGCAAAACCGTGCGATTAGTAGACGAAAGGACGTGCCTCTCCAATGGGAGCCAAAAACATTTGATCGCAAGGTCATAGGTCAACCGATTCCTCCACAGGAAAACACATCTGATATATTCTACACGACACTGGTGACGGCATGTGCGTCACATGACAGGAATATGTTGTCGACCCACCTAACTTGTACACTTGGCGAACGGGTAAAAAGATTCTTCTACCTTGCCCGATTTAGGTTTTCTTGTGAATTTGATAATCACTCCCAAAAAAGTGGTGAAAACATAAGAGTTTGTCACACAAACTGAAAATAAAAATGTAAACTTTTCACTCGATGGAAGATTTGAACCAAGGACCTTTCGTTCCGCAGCTGCTCACGTTACCACGAGACCACGGCGCTCATGCGTTTCCGGCGTCCTTGATGTTGCCTATCTTCCCATGAACTACTCAGTTTGTATCTTTGGTTATTTTTTCACAGTTCCACACAACTTCTTCCTGTTTTCTCAATTGATCTGTGTTCAGTTTTTCAAGGCCTATCCACTGTGTCAACTTATAACTAAATCTGAGGGGGGTGCGATGGGGAGGTTCCCTTGTGAGAATCAAAGAGATGGCAGTCAGCCATGCTGACCACTCACAAAACTAAGTTGAAATGAAGACAAGATCTTGATGCTATAGATTACCTAAGAGCCAGTACTGAAGCAACACTCAGTCACAGAGAATTTATCAGACTGTATGGGGTAAGTTTACCACTGATGACCAGCACACTCTTGATAAGTAATTCATGTCCTGTACTTAACTTCTGACAAGGAATATTTGAGAGAAAGGGTGGGGGTGGGGAAGGGGCAGCTGTGACTCATAAGTTTCCTCTGAACAGAAAATCATTTTATAGTTGGCAGAAACATTAGAACTGACATATGAAGTGAAGGCCAACAGATCACTCAGCCTTGATTGTTTATAATTGAAATGATGACACCTTTTAGCAGTCAGTATACAGTAAAATGATGTGCACATACCCAAATTTCAAAGTAAATATATTTCACCACTTTCTACACCACGGGCAACCTTAAAACTCTGGTGCACAGGACATTTAATACTGCTGATAATAAGAATAGCCTACAGACAGAACACTTTTATTTGAAATGATCTTTTAAAGCAAACTGATACTATCAACAACACATTCACAATACAAACCAGGAACATGTATGGTGGATATAAGGAACACCTATGGTGGACATAGAAGCTATAGAAAGGTTTAGATCAACAGCTTTCTTGTCACATATACCAAGATGGGGTGAATTAATCTCTTTAAGGCTTATCGCAATAACAAACCCTTAATTTCAGAAATACCAAAACATTAAATACAAGCCATTAGCTCTGACTTGTGACACCATCAAACATAATGGACCATGCTGTAAAACATTCTAGATGTGGAAAGACAAAAACAATTTCATTATACAAAATCGAACCAAGTAATTTGAAGAGCAACATGAAGCTATTGAGACAACCATGGAAATTAGGGGGTATTGTGCAAGGACAAAAAAAAAAAATGATGTTCTAAGTAAAAAAAATTCATCAATCCTAAGATTACTTTGACCACCACAGTACTTTACTAGGCATGGCCCTGTTGGAGGTGATATGCTGTTGCCTTCCTCCAACCTTCAAAATGACTTAACCAGCCAGTTATAGGTGGGCCTACAGTTTAACATGGAATCTGAACCCTGGTGCAACTCTCCATTTTTCACATCAACAAATACTGCCAGAGTAAAAGAAAGGGCAAAAGCCAAATACAAATCTTAGGACTAATGGAGGATCGAACCCAAGACCTTTGGATTTGTAGTGTGACATTATATCACCGAACCACTGAGCCTCATCTACAAACATATACTGACATTCCAAACAAATCCGGAAAGACTAGATTACATGAAATCCACAAAATTGATACTGTCAACTTCAGTAAATCTAGATAAGTAAACTGAGCTCTATGATACCAACACACAAATAAATCTGCGAAAGCACAAATTATTCTAAAAACTGGTACTGAAAACTTCACCCATGTATCTAGAACAAACGCTACAATACCAAAAAACCATAACAATATTATGAAAGGGAAAGTTGCCATTCATTATACGGTGGAGATGCTACGTACCAGACAGGCACAACAAAAAGACTATCACAAATAAGCTTTTGGCCAACAACGCCTTTGCGAAAAATAGAGAGAGAAAAAAACAACAACAACACACACACACACACACACACACACACACACACACACGACTGCAGTCTCTGGCAGCTGAAGCTACACTTCAATCAGCAGCAGCAGTGCATGATGGGAGTGGCAACTGGGTGAGGGTAAGGAGGAGGCTGGAGCGGGGAGGGATAGTAGGGTAGGGGTGGGGGGCAGTGGTGTGCTGCTGGGGAGCACACAGAGACAATGTGGAGAGAGGGTAGGGCAGCTAACTGCAATCAAGAGGTTAGATGGAGGGCAGGGGAGAGGTGGTAGGGGTTTCAGTAAAGGAGAGATGTAAAAAGACTGTGTGTGTTGGTGGAATGATGGCTGTGTAGTGCTGGAATGGGAACAGGGAAGGGGCTGGATGGTTAAAGACAATGACTAATGACAGTTGAGATCAGGAGGGTTATGGGAATGTAGGATATATTGGAGGGAGAGTTGCCACCTGCGCTATTCAGAAAAGCTGGTGTTGGTGAGAAGGATCCATATGGCACTGGCTGTGAAGCTGTCACTGAAATGAAGGATGATGTTTCGGGCAATGTGCTCAGTAACAGGTTTGTCCACTTCTTTCTTGGCCACAGTTTATCAGTAGCCATTCAGGCGGACAGACAGCTTGTTGCTTAACATCCACACATAGAATGCAGCACAGTGGTTGCAGCTTAGCTTGTAGATCACATGACTGGTTTCACAGGTAGCTCTGCCTTTGATGGAATAGGTGATGCTTGTGACCGAACTGGAGTATGTAGTGGTGGGAGAATGTATGGGACAGGTCTTGCATTTAGGTCTATTACAAGGATATGAGCCATGAGGTAAGGGGTTGGGAGCAGGGGTTGTGTAAGAATGAATGAGACTATTGTGTAGGTTCGGTGGACTGCGGAAAACCATTGTGGGAGTGGTGGAAACGACAGTGGGCAGGACATTTCTCATATCAGGACACGACGAGAGGTAGTCGAACCCTGGCAGAGAAGGTAATTCAGTTGCTTCAGTCCTGCGTGGTACTAAGTAATGAGGGGAATGCTTCTCTGTGGCCAGACGGTGAGACTTTGGGAGATGGTGGGACACTGGAAAGATAAGGCATGGGAGATCTGTTTGGGAGGATAAATATGGTCTGTGAAGGCTTCAGTGAGACCCTCGGTATATTTCGAGAGGGACCTCTTGTCACTGCAGATACAGTGACCATCGGTGGCTACGCTGTATGGAAGGGACTTCTTGGTATGGAACTGATGGCAGCTGTTGCACCCGCTAATTACACCTCATCCAGGTACATCTGCTGCCCCCTTTCTTCACACTTATTCATTCTCAGACCTGCTACCCACAGTAACATATTTTTTTTTTTTATTATTTATATCTTTGCTTTGATCTCATAATGACTTCACGCCAATTTTAGTGAGTTTTTGCCTTTCACTATCACCAACTCCCTCAGATTTCATCTTGTTTCCTGCTTTGTCACCCTTCTCGTGATTTTCACCACGTATTTGGATGTATTTTTGTGAATTTTTTTGGACAGAATTCTAGATTATTTACACAATTTTACATGTTTTTTTCCACCACCATGGATCCTTCCTTCTTCCAGCTGCATCAATACAGAAGAGATTCCTTATCCCTATCCAGAACCCTGCCCCACATACTGGTCCTGCATTGCTGCTTGGCTCAAGGAATCCTTCCAAATGGCCTTACCATCAAATTATCCATCTCTGGCTGCCAATTCTACTTCCACAATGACCCCCATCTGTTCAGATTCTACCAATCCTTAGCCCTCACCAACATAGCCCTGCAAAACCATATCAACCAAGCCCCAACCTCATTGCAGTACTTTCTCTCCATCTGCAAAATTCACCTGCTATGCAATCCCAAATTCCTGGAACCTATAACACACATTGAAACTCTTCCCCTCCAGGAACCAGAGCAACATGCACAATGCCACCTCAAAAAACTCTCCATCCTGCTTACTTCCTACTCCCGCTTTGGATTACCACAGTCCACCACCATTACAACAACCTCCAAACCTTCCTCATGTTCCCTCATAGCTGACAGAGCCTGTGTTGCTGACCTACTACATTTACCCCACCCCTCCAAAACTCCCTCCCACCACCACACAGAATCCAGAACCTAAACACATCAGAAACATAGTCATGAACCTTCAGAAGCCTTAGCCCCACAGAAATATCACTCTTTTCAAAAAGGCCTCACCTTTTGCCCCACTCCCACATTCACCCACGCAGGACTTGTTAAAGACCTTCTCTCCTCCTCCCAGTCCCTACAGTGGAAAAACTTTTCTGCCACTAACCTTATCAATCAGACTCAACAAAAGATCCCTGCCTGACTCCATTCACTCCTCCATCCAACAGTGATCCACTCCCACTGTTAACTTTCTAGAATTTCTTTACCTCCAACCTTGCCTCACCATCATTCCCCAAATCCATCAACATGCAAACTAACCCTACATTTGCAGAAAGAACTGCAGTCCACTATCTAAAAACTGATGCCGACCTTATAATTCTACCTGCGGACAAAGGCTCCAACACTGTTGTTTTGAACTGCAAGGATTACATGGCACAAGGACTCCACCACATACATCCACCTACAAACCTTCCACAGTAATCCCATCCCAGATATCCAGCATGATCTCCAGTCACTCCTCAAATCCTTAGGCTCATCCCAGAACCTCTTCCTGGAATCCATCTTCCTGCTCACCCCTACCACTCCCCACACTCCTACCTTCTATATGCTTCCTAAAGTCCATAAAATGAACCACTCAGAATGGTCCATTGTGGCCGGTTACTGTGCCTCCACTGAGAGAATCTCTGCTCTCATAGACCAACATCTTCAACCTATTACCCGGAACCTACCCTCCTATATAAAAGATACCAACCATTTCCTCCACCAACTCTCTACAGATCGTATCCCTTTACCACGTGTTACCCAGCTCATCACTACTGATGCCACCTCTCTTAACACTAATATCTCTAATGCCCATGGCCTTACCACTATCGAACACTACCTTTCCAAACACCTGATGAATTCCAAACCAACAACCTCCTTCCTTGTCACCATGGCCAACTACATCCTCAACCACAATTACTTCTCCTTTGAAGGCATTACCTAAAAACAAATCCAGAGTACAGCTAGGGGACCTGCAGGGCACCATTTATGCCAACTTATTCATGGGCCAATTAGAGGAAACCTTCCAAATCACTCAGAATTCTAAAACCCTCACCAAGTTCAGATTAACTGATGGCATCTCTGCAAACTCTGTCGAGAGTGAGGATACCCTATCCACATTCCTCCAGGACTCAATAGCTTCTCCTCCATTTGCTTCACCTGTTTCTACTCAACCCAAAATGTCACCTTCCTAGACACTGACCTCCACCTCTAAGATGGTTACATCAGTACCTCTCTCCATATTAGAGATGGGTAAACTGAAACAAGTAACTGTTTCAAAACAAATGAAACAGTACAATGTAATGTTTCGATACGCTGTTTCGAAACAGTGAAACAGTGTGTGTTTTGTAATCTAATAAACCTACACATTTTATCATCTTGAATGTCTACCGTATACGTATGTCCATATAAACACAAATGAGGTGCGAGAGCGCTAATCATATTGCAGGAAGTATGAAACTATCACTTAGGTGTCTTTGCAGTTTCGTATTTCCTGCAGCTAATGCACTCCTTTCGTGTCGTGTGACTTTCATACTTTTCAATTGGCTGAGGACAGCCATAGCTGAAGACAGAAGAACCACCACGAACGTAACTGGAGGTGGGAGCAAACTGCAGAAACAACGGATTTGCTACTGGGATTCCTACATTCCGTTAGTATGGGTAATATACCCATCTTGCTAATTTCCCTGCACACAAAGGGAATCATTGTGGATAATAGGCACAGTGAATATAGACTCACAAATAACGCCAAATAATTTGAATAAATAACAGAATACAACAGAAAAAAATGTTGTCTTTCAAGGTGTTTCAAACCATTACTATAAATTCACCATGCATCCCAGCCCTTCCAGTTCACCATAACACTATCAGTGATATGTCAAACAGATTGCTTGCAATTATACCTACATCATATAATAACTGTCACTCTACGCCTTTTTTTATTCAAAATATGCGTTTCTTAATATGATTACTGCACATGAACAGAGAAGCGTATGTTATAAAAAAAGTGTAATTTAACTGAATGATTCTCACATATTTATTATTTTGAATGTGAATAGTATGTGTTGTTTTATTGTTTGGTTAGTGTTTATAAAGCAGATGTTATGCCATTTCGGAATAGGACAGTCAGCTAGAAACGAAGCTTTATTTTCGGATATCGTAAGCTTCACGCTATTGCTTGCCAAAAAGATTTCGAAACTCTTGAAAGTGTTTCATGAAGTGGGATGTTGTGTTTCAGTACCAGTGCCGAGCCCGAATCTCGTCTGACACAGAGTGGAATGAAACATCACTGTTTCGATACAATTAGTCAGTTTCAAGCACAGGTGGACTGAAACAGCCTTATTTTGAGACAACGATAGAGTTTCTGTGTCTGGCTCGAGATCGAATCTGGTCCGGTTATCCGAGACAGGGGCGGAATAAAACACGACTGTTTCGAAACAGTGAACCACAGTCATTCCGAATCTATGAGCTAAGCTGCAACCACTGCACTGCATTCTATGTGGGCACGACAACCAACAAGCTGTCTGTCCTCATGAATGGCCACTGACAAACTGCAGCCAAGAAAGAAACAAGTGGACCACCATGTTGCTGAGCACACTGCCCAACACAACATCCTTTAAGGCAATAACAGCTTCATAGCCTGTTCCATATGGATTCTTCCCACTGACACCAGCTTTTCTGAATTGCACAGGAGGGAACTCTCCCTGCAATATATCCTACATTCTTGCAACCTTCCTGGCCTCAACCTATGTTAGCCATTGTTGTAATGTATTGCGAATACATAGACAGAAGGATCCTTTATTGTATGATTATATGATAGCGGAACAAACAATGGTAGCAGTTACTTCTGTAAAATATCTGGGAGTATGCGTACGGAACGATTTGAAGTGGAATGATCATACAAAATTAATTGTTGGTAAGGCTGGTGCCAGGTGGAGATCCATTTGGGAGAGTCCTTAGAAAATTTAGTGCATCAACAAAGGAGGTGGCTTACAAAACACTCGTTTGACCTATACTTGAGTATTGCTCATCAGTGTGAGATCCGTACCAGTCGGGTTGACAGAAGAGATAGAAAAGATCCAAAGAAGAGCAGCGCGTTTCGTCACAGGGTTATTTGGTAAGCGTGATAGCGTTACGGAGATGTTTAGCAAACTCAAGTGGCAGACTCTGCAAGAGAGGCGCTCTGCATCACAGCGTAGCTTGCTGTCCAGGTTTCGAGAGTGTGTGTTTCTGGATGAGGTATCTAATATATTGCTTCCCCCTACTTATACCTCCCGAGAAGATCACAAATGTAAAATTAGAGAGATTCGAGTGCACACGGAGACTTTCCGGCAGTCATTCTTCCCGCGAACCATATGCGACTGGAACAGGAAAGGGAGGTAATGACAGTGACACGTAAAGTGCCCTCTGCCACACACCATTGGGTGTCTTGCAGAGTATAAATGTAGATGTACCCATCCAGCCCCTTCCCTGTTCCCATTCAACACTACACAGTCCTCATTCCACCAACACACACAGTCTTTTTGCTTCTCTCCTTTTCCACTACCCCCACCCCACCTTTCCCCTGCCAAGCAGACCACTGCCCCTCACCCCTACCCTACTATCCCTCCCCCTCCCTGCCTCAGCCTCCTCCTTACCCTCACCCAGTTGCCACTCCCATCATGCACTGCTCCTGGTGCTCGCAGTGTGGCTTCAACTGCCAGAAACTGCATTCATGTGTGTGCGAGTAGCGTTCGCATCGGCATTTGTGAGTGTGTGTATTTTCTGAGAAAGGCCTTGTTGGCTGAAAGATTATTTGTGACCGTCTTCTTGTTGTGCCTATCTGCGATTCAGCATCTCCACTAAATAGTGAGTGGCAACTTTCCTGTTTTTAATATTGTTACATTGCATCCTGGATTTTCCATTCATTGTTTGAAGAACCAAAACATATTGCTCTGTCATCGAAAACCTCGTTTAACCAAAATGGCTACTAGAGCAAAAGCAGTGATACCAAAAAACCATAACTCTTTGATCTAACTGTTACTGAAAATCACACCGGACCTAAATACCTAGAACAAACTCTACAATATTCATTAGTCTTTACCATTATTAACTGCAAGTAATAATCAAACCCACAAAGTCATTAAAAATTTCTTCAACATGAAATTCAGTATACAATGAAGACAACAAAGCAGAAATCAACATCTCTCTCTCTCTCTCTCTCTCTCTCTCTCTCTCTCTCTCTCTCTTTCCCCCCCTTTTCCTGCCACCACACATACTTGGCAAGCAAACCATACAACTTTAAGAAGTTTATCATTGCCACCATACCACCACTCATTTCATCATGTGACAATCTAATATGGAATTATCTATTCAAATTTGTAACTAATAACAAATGCAAAGCAAAAATTAAAAATCCAAATATTAGTAATGCACTAAACTACCAATTCCAATTAGCTTGCCACAAATTTGATGCCAATAACTACTAACAAACGCAAAAGTAACATGAAGCAGACAAGTAATATAATACACCTAAAAGATAACACTGCACCTGTCCAGTCACTAACAATATTCAATTGTGTACCATCGACATTCAACACCAAAAAGAGAGCCACCACTTGGTACAAAATGCCCTCTTCAAACAAAACCACCTCCAAAATATTGACATGTAACTCTAGAGGGTGCCAACACACACAACAAAATATCCTTTATAAACATGATCAATTTCAAATGCACTGAACAACCATGACACCACGTAACATAGCACTCATGATGCGAGTCCAAACTTACAGCAAGTTCTGCATGTTTCAGTTGAGGCCTAATTTCATTGGTGTCAGAAAAATCATATTTTTAACATTTTCCTATAACATGGAAGAACACAATATGAATTTTGAAACAGACACGGTGAAAGGGAAAAATACTGGTAGCAAATCATATTTTGTGGTCGTGCAATCAATGCCTTTCAAAATCTGTAGGTCCATTAATGCCTACTATTACAACTCTACTTCTGCTTCTGTTTCACAACTATGTCAATTAATGTAACAGTCATACGTATTAGTCGTAAGACTTACTACTAGGACCTTACGGTAAACCCACAGATTTGTAAACATAGTGTGTGCCCAGAAATTACCAAAATCACTTTCTGTTTATACTGGAGCCTTACTCCCATGAATTTATTTAACAGATGCACTATGTGTACTGTAAGGTTCACCCTCCTCCTTCCCACCGTTACCTAATTCAATTTAAATTTTACGCGTAACACACAGTCTTTTTGGTTGATCATTTCTTTTTTCCCCCAGAGTAAGCTGATCTTAAACTGCATGTATGATAATACATTCAAGTTTAATATTTCATTTCTTATTTATTAGTTTTAATGCCATTGCCAGCTTTAGAGTGTTACTCAACTGACATTATCTAAAAATATTTACTGCACTCACAATCCAATATCACTGTACCACAATATAATCACAGCTACTAGTTTACAGTTTTAATAATAGCTATGTGACTTCATTATATATAAGATGATCAGATTAGTAACCTGTATTCTTCCAATTTAAAAAGGAAAAGAACAACTTACTACCCATGTTTCACAAAATTTTGAGTTGCAAACAACAGTCAACATAACCTCAAAATGTCAGCTATGAAGTTACACACACCATATCCTCTTAACAGAAAGTAGAAATTTAAATCACATATTCTACAAATATACAGTATTAAATTTTTCTGAAAAGCTCCCATGATTTCAAAGTTCTCAGTAGTACAACAACAGCAATCACATTAATGGTGTATTACTTCCTTATCTAAATCTGTGACTGACATTGGAAAGCAAAAGACTGAGAATTTGCAACAACATGCTACTAATGCAAGAGTCTGGCGTCATAATATGGGCCACCAATTAATATTAGGGGCCAGAACGGAAATGAAAACGAGAAAACTATCGAAAATGCTTTTTAACTTGCATAAACCCAAACACGGTGCAAAAATTTATAACTGTTTTGATATTTTTTGTAGAGGATAACATACTCTTAACTTAGAATTCAGGAAGAAAGTCAACTGCTGTCGAAAATTGAGCCAATCTCGTCCTGTTAGTTGACAACGTTTTTCATTCAGTCATTGTTTATTAGATAATGAAAGTTGACAGAAGTATACATTGAAGTGTCTACGACTTCATATTCACCAAAATTTCGCTGTCAGAATGAACATCAAGCAAGAGACCACCGGCACTGATGTTAGTGGGCGAGTTTCCTACGATTCATTTGTCAACAAGGTGTTTATGTTGTTAGAACAGTTTTGCTCCTTGTAAACAGCTGTCAGGTTCCTTTACGACAATCGTATGCAGAGCATGTGTTTCGCATAACAACTGCAGAAGTATAATGACAGAACTGTTTACTATTTCGAATGCACTTATGCTAAAAAGGTTTACCTACTGAGTGTCAAAAGAGAGTCTATCTACTGTCAACGGAAAGAATATAAAAGTTACAAATTCAACACAGAACAGCTCAATATTTAAGCACTGCTAAATAACTGGTGCACATACGAACCTTGAATCTGGGAACTGGGATGTCTAGTGGCTCTAGTCTTGTCCATATTCTTGTAATTTGCGATCTCGGATCTCGAACCTGGACAGGAGGGTACGTAGGATCATTGAGCACCGTACCATCGTACCTGTACAACTTTGACGCACCTTTCACAAGACAGGGATCAACAACGAGCTTGTAGTTTCTTAGTTTGTTAGGGTTATGTGAACTTGGTCGTGCATTCGAATGCGTTTGCTCCATTATCACACTCATATCTGTAATAGAAAAACTTTAATGTTATAAACAAATTTCTCAGGCTCTTCAGACGGCAAACTAGAGCATGCACCACAATGAATACAAAAATAAACCTCCAATAACTACAGAAATGTACGAATGACACTAGAAACTTGAGACATACAACTATTTACTCAGACAATACACATCGCTAACACACTCGAAACCTGGGCTTTCACCTTAAACCCTGTCACGGCAGAAAAATATTGGTAAACAACCGTAAACTGGTCACGATGTTCATTTTTTAAGACATCAAGCGGTGCGATATTTGTTAAGGAGAATTTGGTAGGTAATATCTGTATCTTCAGCGAAGTTTACTTACCTGCATGAGAATGGAGGTGTCCTGTACGTGACAACTTATTTCTGACTGTTTATACATATCTTCTAAGGTTTCATTTAGCTTTTTAACAAGAGCACGACATCAGTCTCTCCATCATCATTCACTCCTAACCTCCATCAACTCCATGGTTACAGCATTATTTCATACGAAATACTTTCGACATTACTCGTGTAAAATCCCCTCCGGAAAATAAATATATTAGATTTTTGCAATTTACAGCATTTATGAAACACTTATCACTATATTTTATTACAGCTTCACTGTCAGGGTTTTAAATGTTTTCGTGACTAGATTTGTTATTGTTGAGTAAACCAGTCGACCATTGGTCGAAACACATTCGAGACAGGCATTCGCTCCAATCATCAACTTACGTACAAAGCAACGAAAGTATTCTCACTTTGCCTTCGAGTGGAATCGTTGAGGTGGTTCTGCGGTCATCAGGTGAATTGTTTGTAATATTTAAGCAATTTTGTTGTCTATTAACCCAGTGTTTGGGAAATTATTTCGTGTTCCTGTTCAATTAAATCCACATACTTGTCCCAGGCACCACCATGTCGCTGAAAGTAGCTGTACCAAATGTTAAAGCCCAGGAAGAAGCCGAAGAGGAGGAAGAGCAGGAGCTAGTAGATCCTCAACAGTCACTAAAGGTATATATATATATCATGCGAGCAGTAACATACATTTTTGCATATAATAGCGTTAAAGGAAGTTTTAAGTTAGGACTTTGCCACGCCATCGGCGTTACGGCAAAAATAGTGACCACAGTTGGAGCATTTCTCACTGTATTTTAATTACTTGTGTTACAGGAACAGTGTGGAGAAGAGAAGAAGTGTGCTGCAATGTATGAGAGATATCAAGCTTGCAATGATAGAGTAAATTCAAGAAGTAAAACGACGGAGACTTGCACTGAAGAACTGTTCGATTACCTTCATTGTGTGGATGTCTGTGTCAGCAAACAGTTATTTAAATTCCTTAAATGAGAATTCCTGAGGAAGAATGTAATTCAATTTCTGCTGTAGAGCATTGTGTATAGTGAAGCATCTACTGGCTTCTGTACAAATATAGAAATAAAAGTGTACATATTGGTGCCAAGGCTAATTTATGTATTATAATCCACTATGATTCTGTGTTCGTAAGAGTTTGAATGGCAGTGAAACAGAATAATTATTTTTTATTGGGAGTTGTTAACGATATGTACTCCAACACCTTTCCTCAATCTACTTTAAAGTCATATCACTTGTTGTATCAATCAACGCAACATTCAGTATGATAATTTGTGGTAGCATACTTTAACAGTATTTGGAAATAACCATACATTGTTCTCTTATTGCTTTGAAGATGTTTCACTTAATGTGGAGTATTATATATTCATGCATTGCCTCTGAGTAAGAAGAGAGTTAAAAGCGCCAAAGTGAGATAGAGATAGATTAGAAGTTGAGAACAAAACATTTATCAGTCTCTTTTCTATTCTTTCTGAGATATGTAATCAAGAAAAGGTGAGAAGGATACATCTAGGATGAGGAAGAACAGCAATATCTTTCCCCACAAGAAAATAGTGTACAAGTTTTAATAGCTGTTAACAGTGGTGAACTGTGATTGAGCATTAGATTAATTTATCTATCTTGGTAAATGTTGCTTATTTGCAAAATGGGTGTTGTTTTCAATATGTGATCCAATATGTACAGAACCTCAAAAATCAAAGTTCCTGGTGCAATATTCATTACTTTAATAGAAAAAGTCCCGTATTCTATTGAAAAACAGAGTATATGATGAAAGTATACTACTTCTACTGCTGTTGTCTAATTATAAAGTATCAGTAGAAGCAACACACTGAACAAAGCTGTTACATTATTAGTATAAATAACATTTAATGTGAAAGTGCTCATCAGTTATAGAAAATGAATCAACTTTTTACCTCTCACCCAGGGGTATGAGTAACCTGCCTCTCCTTCCTCAGCATATCCATCTTTTCCACCTGAAGATGGAACTAATAGATTAGTTTTTACTGTTGTGTGTGTGTGTGTGTGTGTGTGTGTGTGTGTGTGTGTGTGTGTGTGTGTGTTGGCCATACTGGAATTTCACCTCATTAAGGTGGGTACTGGACCGACAGTTAATACAGTATTTGCTTTGAGGTCTTTATTTGTAGCAGTTGCTGTTCTAATCCTGTGGTGAATAACTAATCGCGAAATAGCAAGTGTAGTGCAATATAGGTGTCATAATAGAGCTAAAAGCAACTAAGCTTACAAAACATGAAGTAGATATGAAACTAAAAATGTTTTCTTTTGTGGAGCATTGAATCACTTGGGCTATTAAACCAACACTATGGCTGCACATACTGGTTGGTGGACAATAGTAGAGAGACAAAAATACAGGTTCTTTTAGGTAAGCTAGGGATTTCTTGTCACGACAGATTGTTATGTATTATTGAACTTTTGACGACTTTCTCTGTTACTATAGAGTTATCTGGAGTCAGTTTTCAATGTATATCATCTTAAATGAGTTAATTTTTGGATAAGTATTACATAGTGTCCAATCTCAATTTTTCATACCTGATATTTTGTAATTAAACATTATCCCCCAACAAACTTGTCAGCGATTTGTCTGTTACGTAATACGGCTTTTCTGAACTTACCTTACAGTTTCAGACGTTTATAGAGAAAAGTGTGTTCAGCATGGAGTAAACGTAGTCATCGAGTCGTGCAGTAGATCAGTTTGTCTTAACCAAGGTTATGAAGTGAAGGCATTATCAAGATTGAGACATTTTTTTTATATGAGTCTAGTGAAACACTTTGAGGTCCACGTATTTTTAGAACATTGTCTGTATTACAAATGTAAGTTTTTCAGTCATAATTCTTAAATTAAATATTGCAAGTGAAGAGGTACCTTTTAGCAGGCAGTACCTTGGAATGATTCAAAATTATGAGGAGCAAGTAAGTTTACTTAAATCTGAAAATGTTTGTCAGAAAACTGCTTAGCTGTCAGTGGTAATTTGTTACAGGCCTTCATTGCAGTATGTTTGAAGCTGTTTTGGGAGTTTTTTCGTTCTAATGGGTTCAGACTAAATTTTTTGTTCATTTGCAGTTGTACGGACAACTTCAAGGTAAAGTTTCTACTTTGCTTTTCACTGAAAAAAAAAAAAAAAAAAAAAAAAAAAAAAACAGGTTTCAATATGAAAGGAAGATACTGTAAATCTCTGGAGCATTGTTTTATAGGACAATTTTACAAGCTAAGTGAGAGTAAAAGAAACAGCAGTAAGAAGACAGAAGGCGGTGTTTCCTGATCAAAAGTTTTAACTTATTTAATGGCAAATAAATGTTAACAGCTTACTGTGCAAGCTGTGCATGACTAATTCATTCATCATGTCTCGCAATTTCATTTGTGAAACAGAAGCTTTAGAGATATGGAATAAATCCCGACATACATTATAATAACAAAAGAGGATGTAAATACCTACACTGTATTAACAAGTACTTGCCACTACATGCCAGCCAGCATGGATTTTGAAAACATCGATCATATGAAACCTGGCTCATACTTTCCTCCCATGATGCACTGAAAGCTTTGGATCGAGACAACCAGGCAGATGCAGCATTTTGTGATTTCCAAAAAGCATTTGACTCATCACTGCATCTAAGCTTATTTTCAAAAATTGAGTGTGTGAGGTATCAAGTGAAATTTGTGACTGGATTGAGGACTTGTTGGTAGGGAGGACACACATTATCTTCGATGGGAAGTCATCATCAGATGTAGAAGTAACTTCTGGTGTGCCCACAGGAAATGTGTTGGGACCCTTGCTATTCATGTTGCATATTAATGGCCTTGGAGACAATATTAACAGTAAAATCAGGCACTTCGTAGATGATGCCATTATCTATAATGAAGTACTATTTGAAATAAGCTGTATAAGTATTCAGTTAGATCTTGATAAGATTTCAGCTTGGTGCAGAGATTGCCAACTTGCTCTAAACATTCAGAAATGTAAAATTGTGCACTTCACAAAAAATCAATGAATCACTTTTGGAATTGGTCAACTCATACAAATACCTGGATGTATCGTTTTGTATGGATACGAAATGGTATGATCACTTAGGTTCAGTCGTTGGTGAAGCAGGTGGTAGACTTCAGTTTATTGGTAGAATACCAGGGAAGTGCAATCATTCCACAAGGGAGATTGTTTACAAATCACTCAGGTGATTGTTCCAGAATATTTCTCAAGCACGTGAAACATGTACTGGTACAGGACTGACAGGTGATATTGAACGTATACAGAGAAGGACAGCACGAGTGATCACAGGTATGTTTAATCCCTGGGAGAGTGTCAAAGATACTGAAGGAACTGAACTGGGAAACTCTTGAAGATAAGCATAAACTATCCCATGCAAATCTATTGACCAAGTTTCAAGAACTGACTATAAATGATTACTCTAGTTATTTACTACAACCCATTAAGTACCACTCACATAGGGATCATGAAGATAAGATTAGAGTAATTACTACTTAGAATAATTACTACACACACACACACACAGACAGGCATTCAATCAATCATACTTCCCACACAAAAACTGCAACACCTAACAGTAGAAACTACGTCCAATATGGTAACTATACTCTAAATAATTTTTTCTAAGTTGATAATTATAATGTATTTTGTCTAGTTGTACTTCTGTTTAAATAGCTCAAATGAGGCTATCAGCACTATAGTGGCCTAACCCACAGCACACTGGTTTGTGGGAATGGCCACTGGAAGATACTGGCATTTGCAGAATTGATGTGTAAGGTAATAATTGCAGCGTATAGTAATGATTGTGGTATACATGACGTACGGTGTCCATTAATCGGCTATACGTGGAGTTAACCGTAATAGTGTTTTTAGACTGTTTTTTGTGTGGGTTAGGCCACTATTGTCTCGGCACACTTTGCCATAATACACGAAATGTGTGGGATAGGCTGTTTATTGCTTTACAAACTGTAGTCAAACATTGGACAAGATACACATGAGGCGTTAAATGTTCATCATCATTTACAGGGATGGTGTCGCCACACAGCTGTGCAAATGTCTTCAACTTACAGTAATAACCATGGTACACCGCGGGTATGAGTTGCAGCAAGGTCATTAAATCGGTCTTTTTCAACGTGCTAATAGTGTGTTCATTGGGGTATAATAGGTCCAGAGTCTCAATTATTTTCGACCCTCGTTTAGCAAAACACGTCGCCAAACGGGACATCTGGCTCATTGGAGTACTTACAAAACATCATATGGGGAGAGGATGCTTTATACTGAAACCACTGAATATGGAACCATTGCACCCTGGTATTTTGTGTCGACACTTTACAGGCACGAATGATTCTCTCTAAACGTACTGTGGACATGAAATCATACCTTGTGTTCAGTATAGCGGTGAAGGGTTGCCGTTTTTGTGCAGTGATAATGACATTCATCCAGTCAGAGGGTGTGTAATCTTCGGGTGAAATTTCCTGTTCTTCGCAATTATACCAAAGTCCTGGTCACATGGTAGGTATGAATGCCCACTGACTAGGAAATTATGGTGGATTACTTCCGGTGTGAAGTCTGCATGCAGAACCATGAATTGACAAAGTAAGGCCATTTTTATATTCTGATTTTGCCTGCCACATTGATCTGAGTACATAATCAGTGGCTTTGTTTGGGCGTTATGTTTAATGAAATGCATAAGACACGATCCAATTTCTTGTGGTCCTCGGGATGCTTCGCCCTCGCTCCATACACATGTGGTAGCTTTCTTGGTACATAGGTCGTGTATTCCAAGGCAGTATGTCCACAACTGCCGCTTGTAGTAACAGATATCTGTCATAAGTACTGGCGTCAGTAAAGTCCTCATCAAATCACAGTCCTATCGTTGTCCTGATGACACTCTTATGCTGCATCGTGATGCATTCCCGTCCGTGGGCTCTCGGCCTTTCGTTAATGTAACTCTCTTTCACATTCCCATTTACCTTTCTCTTGCGCAAAGTCAGCTGCAGCATGTTTGATGTTATAGAGGTCACATTTACAGGGGGATGAAAGGACGGATTAAATCTTGTATTAAATATCTGACCAAACATGTAGTATCAGACCTGATCATCATGCTTAGCTTTATATAAATTGTATAACTTCCCCATTCTCTGGTCTGGTGCCAAATACTTCCGATCCACTGTTTCATTCATTCATGCATAATGGCTCCAATATACTGGAAACCGTTTTATGAAGTTCTCTCCCGCAACCGTCTTTGCTATTGCTGTTTTGTTTTTAGCAGGGCATGTGCCTTGCTTATCGATGGATGGGGTCTGGTGCTGCACTTTGTGTGAAAGAACCCGTGTAATCCTACCGTCTGATGTCTGCAAATTGTTCTTAAAGAAAGTTTTACGCACCTTTACGTCCACTCCCTCTTCATTCTGGAAATGGTGTAGGCGTGTTGTTACTTGTCGTGACTCTGTAGTACCAGAGGAATATGTGCATGCCATAGGGACTACCTTCACCATAGCAAAAATGTATGCTGACTGCAAGTCAAAACTACCTAATGCATGTTGTTGTTGTGGTCTTCAGTCCAGAGACTGGTTTGATGCAGCTCTCCATGCTACTCTATCCTGTGCACCTAATGCATAGAAAGAGTCAAATAGATGTTGCTGGTGTTCAGGTGAAAAATGTTGACCACATTCCTTCTGAAACGCGCATGCTCTGGGGGTGGGACATTTCCTTGGCACTACATTTCCCTTCATGTTAATGTATTCTTCACCTTTCGATCACTTTCCTTTTCAAATGTTTTGTGCTCACAGGGGTGCACTCCAGATCTGTTTTCTTCTTCATTGCGGTGCAATTACGGTACCAGTACTACAATCCCCTCCATGGTTGACACAGTGGGTGTGGTACCCTTTGATGTACTGGGTAGATCGGGCTTTGCTACCATGACACATAACTCATCCGCCATACCACTTGCATGCTGGCTGAATTGGCCAGGTGCACATTCCACATCTGAGGCATCGATAGTAGTGTCCGATCCAAATAGGTCTGAAATGGAAATGTTCCTTACCTGCACTGGTGTCCGTATCAAATCATATGAGTCCAACAAGGGAACATAACATCGACCTTACCTCGCAATGCGGCTTCGACATCGTCACCAGGGCTGCTGCACATGTCGTTCTGTAGTACACACGCACTAATGACCGTTCAGTAGTGTGTCGACCACAGTACTGAGAGTCTATACTGCAGTTGTGTCCTCGGCCAGCTGTCATGTGCTGTATGGCGTATGATACACTGTCCCACCGGCCTACTCGCTATGCATACATGGTGCAATTGTGAGCTATGCCTATGTAGCATAGGTCACTATTGTGCCCTGTTTTGTATGGCACTGCATGGTGCATAAACAACATCTGACACTGCCACATTGTCCATGGTGTCCGAATACAGATCCAGCGATTGTAGGACGTAATGGTAGGGCATAAAGAGATGTTCTGTGTGAATATCTGTTGCGCTGATAGCCTCACATCGTTAAGTCACAGATTGTTGGACACAGTTTGTGTTTCACGTGTGAAGCTGACGATTTTTGAATCATAGGACTGATGATAAATGCCACCCTTTTTTGGAAGCATTACATTGAAGGCTATGTGCTGAAACTGAATGTTGCTGTCTTTGCTATAAAAATATTCTGCATTGTTACTGACACTGAAATGCAAAAGCTTTGCTTATTTTTATTGTGTTACCTCATATGATGGTACATGTTGTGCAACTCTGGGCATTAACTAAGAATAGTCTTAGCCCAGAAAAGGGCTGTCAGACTGATCTGCAATGTCAGTTCATGAACTTTATGTAGGACATTGTCAGAAATATGATGTTTCGATAAAGAACCCTTGTCTCGAAATGCAATATTTTGATATAGAATAAATCTGAAGATTGGATTTTCAGATTTCCCACTTCATGATACACATATGACAGAGAAAATTAGCTCTGACCCCTGTGCTTTTCAGGAACCCATGGTATGGGTAATGTTTTGAGTACTCATCGTCAGGTTCTCTTGTATGTGATGAAGGAGTTGTGAACATAGCAGCTTCTTGAAACTTTTGTTGTAGTCAGATGAAAATGGTATGTGATGTCATTATTACAACAGGTACTGATGATGGCACCATCTTCTCACTTTGTGTGGTACCATGAAGCAGAAGATATGAAAGCAATCTGATCTTCAGACTTATTTTATATCCAAATGGTACATTTCCGAATGATTATTCATTCCCCTAGAAGGTGTAATAGGAATTGTGAAACAATCTGAATACTGATGATAAAATCTTCTCGGGTCAACAGCCGAGTCAGTGCTTCATTCTCTGGCACTGTTTCAGCAAGTTTCTTACTTGCCATCTCCAGGTGAAGATGGCTAGTAAGAAACGTGCTGAAACATTGCCAGAGAACAAAGCATTGACTCGGCTGTCAACCCAAGAAGATTTTATCATCGATATTTGCTGAGAAAGCCTGCATTCTCATATAATCTGTACATTCCTTCATGGGATTTGATGGTGACTATAGTGACTTATTCAGAAGATCGAACAATATTCATTCAGTGAATACTATATGGAAAAACGATATGCACTTGGATAAAACTTCTTTAAGCATTGCACAGAAACGTGTATGGTATCCAATAGATTTCATTTTCAGCAGGCTTCCAGAAAGACTGAAAAAAATTGGGTGACAAATGCTGAGTATCTGAATGTAAGTTGAAAAGTAGCACACACCTAAGCCATACAGGAATTCCACTATTCCAAGTTCAAAACTTTTATCTGTAATGTTCTTTTATTTATTAAACTCTCTCAATTTTTTATGTTTTATTAATTTTTGAAATGTTTTGTTTATAAATTTTCAAATTGGTGTTCTGTAAATTATGTACCAACTTGTTGTATGAGCTAATAGCTCTGGCTCACATGTTCGCACAGAACCTGATAAATAAATAAATGCATAAAGTTAAGGTTATTGCCATCGATAGCACAATCCTGAAGTTAGTTATTTTGGATGGAGAGCCATCGTAGTCATGTAGAAGTAACTTCAGGTGTACCCTGGGGGAAGTGTATTGGGACCCTTGCTACTCATGTTGTATGTTAATGACTTTGCAGACAAGGTCAACCCCAGACTTTTTGCAGATGGTGGAGTTATCTGTAATGAAATATTGTCTGATAGAAGTTGCATAAATATTCCATCAGATCCTGATAAGATTTCAAAATGGTGCAAAGATTGGCAACTTGCTTTAAATGCTCAAAAATGTAAAACTGTGCACTTCACAAAATGGAAAAAAACATAGTATTCTGTGACTATAATATCCATGAGTCACAGCTGGAATCGCCCAACTCATACCTTGGTGTAACACTTTTTTAGGGATATGAAATGGAATGATCACCTAGGGGCTCAGTTGTGGGTAAAGCAGGCGGCAAATTTCAGTTTGTTAGTAGAATACTGGGGAAGTTCAGTCAATCTGCAAATGAGATTGCTTGCAAATCATTACATGACCAGTTCTAGAACATTGCTCAAGTGTGCGAGACCCATGTCAAAGAGGACTAACAGGGGGTGTTATTTAATGTTTACCTAGAAGGGCAGCACGAATGATCACATGTTTGTTTGATCTGTGGGAGATGTCACAGAGATACAGAAGAAACTGTCTAGCAGACTCTTGAAGACAGAGAAACTATGCTCAAAAAGTGAACTAACAAAGTTTAAGTCTACAAATATGCTCTAACCTCCTATGTATCACTCATATAGGGGTCGTGAGGATAAGATTAGAATAATTACAGCATGCATAGAAGCATTCAAACAATCATTCTTCCTGCACTCCACACATGAGCGAAATGGGATGAAACCCGAATAACTGGTTCAATAGCATTCAAACAATCATTCTTCACACTGATTTATTTATTTATCCTCCATGGACAAATACAAGGATTTGTTTTGTATAGTTTACATATTGATCATTTCCCGTTATAACATTGTGGGAAACAATTATATACAATAGGCCTACAGATAACTTTTTTTTTTAAACATGTAAATACTATTTATACAAATGAAAGTATTCTACTCCTCTGAGAGGAATTCCTCAATACTATAAAAACATGTATTGCTGAGGAACTCCTTCAAGGCAATTTCAAAGCAGCTTCCACTTAAGCTTTTTAATTTTTTTGGGAGTTTGTTATAAAATTTGATTCCCATGTAATAGAGGCTCTTGTATTATTTCTTTCCTGGTGATAATCATCATCCCTCCTAGTATTGTACATGTGCACTTCTCTATTCAGATGATTGTACTGCTTGTATTTTAGCATCAGTTGAACTGTTTTATAAATATATAGTGATGGAAGTGTTAGTAGTTTCTTAATTTTGAAAATCGCTTTGCAGGACTCATTATATCTAAACTTACACATGATCCTAACTGCCTTTTTTTTTTTAAGAATAAATACCCTATTTACATGCTTGGCAGCAGCACATCCCCATTCTTCAGTTCCATATGTGAGGTATGGATACACTAAAGCATAGTAGATTATACTCATTTGCTCATATTTAAGAAATTGTGACATTGTCCACATTGCATAAATTGATTTGCTTAGTTTTTGGCATAAGAAATCGATATGATGCTCCCAAGAGAGATGCTGATCTAACATTACACCAAGGAAGGAAGTTTTATCTTTCAATTTTATTTCTGAACCATCATCAGACACAACACTACATTGCATTTCATCATGTTTGTGATGTATTTGAAATTCCATTAGATTTGCTTTATTGATGTTTAAGCTTAAGTGACTAAGCAGATTCAGAAGGATGTAGGTTGCAGTAGGTACTGGGAGATGAAGAAGCTTGCACAGGATAGAGTAGCATGGGGAGCTGCATCAAACCAGTCTCAGGACTGAAGACCACAACAACAACAACAAGCTTAAGTTATTGTTTTGGAAGTAATTCTTCAATCCAAATAAGTCACCAGAACAATTTTGGGCCAGATCATTCTCGTTGGTTCCCCAGTTAACAACGGTTGTGTCATCCGCACAATTAAGTATCTTGCTGTTGTGCTCTGTGGGCATATCATTAACAGATTTGAGGCATCCAACATAAAACACGATTCACAACACAGCATGCATACCACAACACAGAATGCAGTTCAAAAAGGAAAGCAATCTAAGGGTGCAGCAATGAAAATGCAAACCTTTGCTCCTGAGAGTGAGTCAGTGGGAAATAATAGTCAAAAGTGCGTAAAAAAAGCACTCGCACTTCTGAGTGAAAATAACGGCCAAAACAAATCAAATAGACGTACTAGTAGGCCTACCAGTGTAAACAACAGTGGACAATGTGTAATAATATCTAATACGGAGGCTAAAGTAGGGAAGATATAACCTGTAGGAAATGTGCAGAAACATAACATGACTTCTAGGCAAATACATGTTTCCATAACATCGAGTGCAAGAAAAGTAAAAAATGATCTTTGTGTGTTAGGTGACAGCCACGGATGTCAAATTTCTGCACTGTTGACAGAAAAATGTAATTTAAAGGCATCAGGATTTGTCAAACCAGGAGCACTGTTTCGTGAGATAGCAGGACAAACAAATTCTGCTCAGATATCCCACTTAAATAAAGATGATTTTGTCGTAATTTTAGGTAGCTCAAATGATGTTTATCGGAGTGAAAGGCACAAGTTAATAAAAGAACTGTTCAAACAAATTAATACACACCACTATTCGCGTAGTAAACATACCACTTTGTTATGACTTGCCTATCTGGTCGTGTGTAAACCATGAAATTTGTGCTGTTAGCAAACAAATCTCTGAAATATGTTCTGACTTTCAGAATGTAGAAGTTATTGACATACATGGCTTAGGTTTTTCACAACTCATGGACTCCATTTAAATAAATTAGGAAAAGAACTTCTAGCAGAAAAACTAATTACCAGTACCTGTGTTATGAGGACACACACACTAAGCTTAAAAATCGCCAGAAAAACATGAATTACAGATTGGTTTAAACCAAAAGCTACAACCTTGTTAAGAGAAGCAGATCACTCTCACCAACTTGAAGACATATTATGCACTGATGCTGCAGGAGAAATCATCCCACCATCAACAGCCAGCCCAGCAGTAGAAACCAATCCACCACCAACAGCCAGTATGACAGCAACAAACACCCGCCTCCCAGCACGAGAAACCATCCCATCAACAGCCAGCCCAGCAGCAGAAATCAATCCACCACCAACAGCCAGTACAACAGCATCAACCACTCGAGTCCCAAATAGAAAAATCAAACAACCATTGCACTTAAAGGATTCTTTTAGCGCCAGTGAACCTAAGGCAAATACAAAGGTAAGAAACATTTTTATTCATGAATGTACTGGTTCTCAAACATATCCAACAAAAACTGTAAATAAGGAAAAAGAGAATAGGAAGTGTAAATATCCTATAAAAAAAGCTATTTTTGATACCTTAGGCAAAAAACAGCACTTTTTTAATGCACTTGAACATAAATGGCATGGTTACAACCCATCAAAATGAAAGAATGAACAAAATTGATGAACTACAAATTTTGCTCTCAGAATGCAAAAATATTAAAATTGTTTTTTTAAACAAGCATTGACTTACAAAAGATAATATCATAATTTTAAATATGTTAAAAAACGTCAATTTAGCCTCAAATTTTTGTAGAACAAATAGTATTCATGGAGGCTTGTGCATACTTGTAACTAACTCTGTAGAGTATAAAGTAAAAGATGATTTCAATTTTCTAAATGAAGAAGGAGTATTTGAAAGCTGCTCAATTGAATTAGAAACACAAAATATTATTATTGTTTCTATATATAGAATCCCAGGTGTAGAGATAACAAAATTATTTTTACCAAAATTAAAAAATCTTTTACAGAAAGTCGTCAATGAGAAAAAGGTATTAATAGCAGCTGATTTCAATATAAATTTATTAAATCAGACAAATGACTCAATAAAGTTTATGGACTTAATCCAAAAATTTGGTTTCAAGGTAAACTTCATGGAAATCACAAGAGAAAACGAAAATACAGGAAGCTGTATTGATAACATTTTAACAAATTATACATTTGATGGTGCACAGAAGTTATGTGTGGAATTAGGACTCTAAGACCACAATGTTCTGTTCATTGAAATAGGAAATGCAAATGAACCAAGCACTAAAAGTACTTATAGCAAAAGACATTTTACTGCTGAAAATTTAAAACAGTTCTGCTCTAAATTAGAAGAGGTGGAGTGGCAAGTTGAAGATGATACTCCCAATCTCTGCACAATTTAACAGGTTTCTAGAAAGTTTCTTACATGTATTTAATGAAATATTTCCACTTCGAATATTCCACACAAAGGTGTCAAATAAACTAAATTGGTACACTGCCGGAGTAAAAATATCCAGTTGGAAGAACAGACAACTGCACAAGGAGTTGGAATGAACAAAGATCCTGTTTTCATAAATTATGTCAAACGGTATAAAGACTTATTTAAAATGGTAGTGAAAGCTGCAAAAGAAATGGTATGTAATAAATACATCTTGGCTCATGAAAACAAATCAAAGGCAGTCTGATCTGTCGTAAAATCACAACTGGGGATGAGAACTAACAGCAAAGTTATCTCCAAAATTAAGGTGGGAAATAAAACTAGAACAAATCCTGCTCTGATTTCAGAAGCTTTAAACAATTTTTTTTATAAATGTATCAAAATCAGTTGCAGATATAAATGGTTATACTGAAAAAGTACAATTAGGTCAGAAGGCGGAAGAACAGTATATTACAGCTCAAAAAAGAAGATTCCACAGGGTGGGATGGCATACCTACTAAAGTAGTTAATCAGCTGTCAGGATAATAGCTCACCCCCTTTGCTCAATAATCAATAAATCGCTTGTAGAAGGCCACTTTCCAGATGCCATTGGCATTCAGAGGTAAAACCTTTGTTCATAAAAGGCTCAAGAGAAGGTATGGGAAACCACCGCCCAATCTCTATTCTCCCAATTTCCTCAAAATATCTGAAAAAATGGTAGTAATCCAAATCAAAGAATTTATAGAAAAATCAAACATACTGTCAGATAATCAATACGGCTTTCAGAAAGGCAAAAACACAATAGACACCATAAATGAATTTGTGAAAAAAATTGTTTTGCCTTAGACAAGTCTAGCAAAGTTGCAGGATTGTTCTGTGACATCACAAAAGCATTTGATTGTGTAAATCATCAATTACTCCTGTATAAAATGGAAAAATATGGAATTGGAGATCATGTTTTAGAGTGGTTCAGGTCATGCCTCACAAAGAGAAAACAAAGAGTAGTTATATCATCAAGGAAGGGAATATTTCTTCTCTGAATGGATGATTATTTCACAAGGCATTCCACAAGGCTCAATTCTGGGTACAATTTTATTCTTACTTTACATAAATGACTTGCCACTAAACACAAATTCACACTCAGTTTTATTTGCTGACGATATGTCTGCCCTCATCGAAAGCAATCACTCAGAACAAATTCCATCAACTGTCACAAATCTACTAGACAGTTTAGAAAACTGGTCCAACTAAATGGATTAAAACTGAATATTGGGAAAAAACATTTACTTCAGTTTAAATCTAAAAACTCTAAGATAAATGAAATTCATATTACCTGCAGAAACCAGGAGCTGAAAGAATCAGATTGTGTTAAATTTTTAGGAATACATTTGGACCAAAATTTATCCTGGTCATCACATATAGAATACTTAGCAAATAAGTTATACAGCCTGACCTTTGCTAAGAAGGTTTTGTCATTTTCAACTAACATGGATATAAGAAAAGTAGTTGGAGATAAGAAAAGTAGTTTATCACAGCTATTTTGAAGCTGTTGTAATGTATGGCATTATCTTTTGGGGTAATACAAGCAAAATCATTAGAATATTAAAATTACAAAAATCAATAGTTAGAAATATGTGTAATGCAAGACCAAAAGAATCTTGTTGCCCACTGTTAAGAAATCTGTCCCATTTGTACATCTATGAACTGATTATTTTTGTATACAGTAACCCTTCGTTATTCACAGACAACAATTTTAAGCATCAATACAGCACTTGGAATAAGACAAACTTCATGCTTCCTACTTACAGGTAAAAGTTATATGCACACACCCCAGAATATATGGGCATGAAAATCTACAATGTGGTAAAAAATTAACTACTAAACAGCATGGAGCTAGGGCAACTGAAACCAAAGCTGCGCAAGTTATTAGTGGAGGAATGTTATTACTCCCCCATAGAAGAATTTATCAATGATGATGTGGAAGTCTGAGGAAGGAAACATCACCTGTAAATTAAGCTTGTGTTAAGTTTTGTGTCAAATAAATTATTGTAAAAATATGTTCACTATGTAAATCCTGTTGTTATATATTACTTTGCAATACATGTAAACTGGAGTGTTGATATATTGTTTTTGTAATACTGTATCTACAAATTGTAATTGAAATGTAAATGTAATGTTGACGAGTCCCCAGTACATCAGAACTGTGATTTGACTTTGTATGTTATGGGATAATAAAAATTCTGATTCTGACATATAGTATGAACAATAAAGGACCCAGAACTGACCCTTGGGGCACACCAGACTTTACTATAGCTGGACCTGAGCTTTACTTCTTAATAACGTTGCCCACTTTATGTGTGACTTGTTTGACCTGATATCTGTCTTGTAGGTATGACTGTATGAGACTTTTGGCTATTCCTCTGATACCATAAGTTTCCAGTTTCTCAAGTAGCAGCTCATGAGATACTGTGTTGAATGCACATGATAAATCTAGCAACAAACATGCCACCCTTTCTTTTTCATCTAATTTCATAAGTATCATATATACTACATCACATCTGGCAGATGATGTTGAATAGCCTTTCCTAAAACCATGTTGGGTTTCTCACAGTACTTTTTCTTTGACAGAAAGTTTTCTAACCATAATGAAATAATCTTTTCCAAAACTTTGCTTAGGATTGGAATTAATGTGATGGGTCGGTAGTTTTCGACTTTGTCAATACTACCTTTTTTGTGCGATGGCTTGACTATTGTGTATTTTAATTCAGATGGAAACACACCTTCATTCAAACTTTCATTGAGGAAGTGGATCACAACAGGTATGAGTGAATGTTTGCATCATTTTAATATAATAGAGTAGATTTCATCCCATCCCTCTACTTCAGTTGTATCTGTTTCATACATAAACACTGGTTTTTGTACCTGGTAAGGAGTTCTGCAGTCATCAGTGTCAGAAGTCACACACGTTACCTGAATTTATAAAATGGATATTAAAAACATTACTGTTCATATATGGATCTGAAATATTTACATTATCAGTCGTTAATTAGATATTGTTGACACTAGGCTTTGCTTTTCTGCTGATTCTCTCATTTACACAGTTCCATACTGATTTGCTTATGTTATTTGACGTAGCAACTTTTTGCTGTATAGTTTCCTTTGTGTATACATTCAGTGCTTGTTTATAGGCTTTTCAACAAGTTTGGTAGTGTCTCTAGTTGATGTGTCCGGGAACTCCTTGCATATTTTCCAAGTAATAAACATTTTCTTCTACAGCTGTTTTACATTTGAAGGAAGTCTTATACGGTTTTGAGTGTATTTCTTTTTTGAAATTAACTGGACATTTTACACTGAAATGGGCAAAGAAAGTGTTATAAAAGTTATACCATTTGTGTGCAACATTTTCTGCTCAATATACATCAATATACAAGTCTCAGACTGCAGTGTGGAATCCAACATCTCTAAACATTTTTCATTTGTACAGCTTCATTCCTCTGTGTTTAAAACTACTTCAGATCTCACATAGTTTTGTAAATTCTTTGTCTGGTTTATTTTTATTTCTTGTTTCATGGGAATGGATAGCTGTTCTGCAAGGTAAAGGTCCTGTTCTTAAAAAAATAAAAATAAAAAAAGAAAGTCATGTTTTAATATAAAGGGAACATTCAGTCAAGATGTTTAAAATGTTCTCTATAAGTTTTTGAATTGTCACTTAATCTACTGTATTTTCGCTGTAATTCCTGTGATTGCTTGCACAGCTTTCTTCTGGTACAGGAACACTCTTGAGCACCAGGAGAGTTGCCCCATAGTTTTATTGCACATTGTCAATGGAACTGAAAGAAGGCATAGTGGCGAGAGAGTAGTTGTTGTTTACTAACTAATGTTTTTAATATGCATAGAAAAAAGGTTGCTCCTGGTAATTTGATATATAACTGTTTGGTGTGGCTGTTCCAAGTTAGTTTGGGATCCAGGTGGATTCTGAGAAGTCACACTCATTTACTTTTTCATTTAGTTTGTGCAGAAAGAAGTACATAGTTTCAGTCTTACTATTGTTTAGAATAAGCTTGTAACTGTTGAGCCATATTACAGACTTTTCAAGTATTGCTTTTGTTTTTTTTCCTTACCTCCCCCAAGTTCTTATCCATGGTAATCAGGGTAGTGTCATCAACATATATTGTGGACTTGGGAGGCAAGAAAATAGGCAAGCATTCATGTAGACCAGAAAAGCAAGGGTCCAAGCACCCTGCCTTGTGGTATACCGCTAACATCTGGTAGGACATTTGACTGACGGTTATTTACCATAATCACCTGAGTTCTATGTATCTGCCATGGCTATTTCCAATCAGTTATTTAGTTCTATAATTAGTACATGTCAAGATATACACTATGTGATCAAAAGTATCTGGACACCACCAAAAACATGTTTTTCATATTAGGTGCATTGTGCTGCCACCTACTGCCACATACTCCATATCAGCGACCTCAGTAGTCTTTAGACATCATGAGAGAGCAGAATGGGGCACTCTACAGAACTCACGGAATTCGAACATGGTCAGGTGATTGGGTGTCACTTGTTTCATATTTCTATCATAGAGGGAAGCATTCCACATGCGAAAATTATATCTAAAAACAAAGATGATGTGACTTACCATACAAAAGCACTGGCAGGTCGATAGACACACAAACAAACACAAACATACACACAGGATCCACTGCAAGTACTATGAAAGTTAGGCAGGAGGTGAGAAAACTTGGATTTCATGGTTGAGTGGCTGCTTATAACTCACACATCACACCAATAAATGTCAAACGATGCCTCTCTTGGCGTTTTTTTTTTTTTTTTTTTTTTTTTTTTTTTTTTTTTTTTTTTTTTTTTTTTTTTTTTTTTTCCATCAGTCTATTGACTGGTTTGATGCGGCCCGCCACGAATTCCTTTCCTGTGCTAACCTCTTCATCTCAGAGTAGCACTTGCAACCTACATCCTCAATTATTATTTGCTTGACGTATTCCAATCTCTGTCTTCCTCTACAGTTTTTGCCCTCTACAACTCCCTCTAGTACCATGGAAGTCATTCCCTCATGTCTTAGCAGATGTCCTATCATCCTGTCCCTTCTCCTTATCAGTGTTTTCCACATATTCCTTTCCTCTCCGATTCTGCGTAGAACCTCCTCATTCCTTACCTTATCAGTCCACCTAATTTTCAATATTCGTCTATAGCACCACATCTCAAATGCTTCGATTCTCTTCTGTTCCGGTTTTCCCACAGTCCATGTTTCACTACCATACAATGCTGTACTCCAGACGTACATCCTCAGGAATTTCTTCCTCAAATTAAGGCTGGTATTTGATATTAGTAGACTTCTTTTGGCCAGAAATGCCTTTTTTGCCATAGCGAGTCTGCTTTTGATGTCCTCCTTGCTCCATCCGTCATAGTTATTTTACTGCCTAGGTAGCAGAATTCTTTAACTTCATTGACTTTGTGACCATCAATCCTGATGTTAAGTTTCTCGCTGTTCTCATTTCTACTACTTCTCATTACCTTCGTCTTTCTCCGATTTACTCTCAACCCATACTGTGTACTCATTAGACTGTTCATTCCGTTCAGCAGATCATTTAATTCTTCTTCACTTTCACTCATGATAGCAATGTCATCAGCAAATCGTATCATTGATATCCTTTCACCTTGTATTTTAATTCCACTCCTGAACCTTTCTTTTATTTCTATCATTGCTTCCTCGATGTACAGATTGAAGAGTAGGGGCAAAAGGCTACAGCCTTGTCTTACACCCTTCTTAATATGAGCACTTCATTCTTGATCGTCCACTCTTATTATTCCCTCTTGATTGTTGTACATATTATATATGACCCATCTCTCCCTATAGCTTACCCCTACTTTTTTCAGAATCTCGAACAGCTTGCACCATTTTATATTGTCGAACACTTTTTCCAGGTCGACAAATCCTATGAAAGTGTCTTGATTTTTCTTTAGCCTTGCTTCCATTATTAGCCGTAACGTCAGAATTGCCTCTCTCGTCCCTTTACTTTTCCTAAAGCCAAACTGATCGTCACCTAGCACATTCTCAATTTTATTTTCCATTCTTCTGTATATTATTCTTGTAAGCAGCTTCAATGCATGAGCTGTTAAGCTGATTGTGCGATAATTCTCGCACTTGTCAGCTCTTGCCGTCTTCGGAATTGTGTGGATGATGCTTTTCCGAAAGTCAGATGGTATACCGCCAGACTCATATATTCTACACACCAATGTGAATAGTCGTTTTGTTGCCACTTCCCCCAATGATTTTAGAAATTCTGATGGAATGTTATCTATCCCTCCTGCCTTATTTGTCCGTAAGTCCTCCAAAGCTCTTTTAAATTCCGATTCTAATACTGGATCACCTATCTCTTCTAAATCGACTCTTGTTTCTTCTTCTATCACATCAGACAAATCTTCTCCCTCATAGAGGCTTTCAATGTATTCTTTCCACCTATCTGCTCTCTCCTCTGCATTTAACAGTGGAATTCCTGTTGCACTCTTAATGTTACCACCGTTGCTTTTAATGTCACCAGAGGTTGTTTTGACTTTCCTGTATGCTGAGTCTGTCCTTCTGACATTCATATCTTTTTCGATGTCTTCACATTTTTCCTGCAGCCATTTCGTCTTAGCTTCCCTGCACTTCCTATTTATTTCATTCCTCAGCGACTTGTATTTCTGTATTCCTGATTTTCCCGGAACATGTTTGTACTCCCTCCTTTCATCAATCAACTGAAGTATTTCTTCTGTTACCCATGGTTTCTTCGCAGCTACCTTCTTTGTACCTATGTTTTCCTTCCCAACTTCTGTGATGGCCCTTTTTAGAGATGTCCATTCCTCTTCAACTGTACTGCCTACTTCGCTATTCCTTATTGCTGTATCTATAGCGTTAGAGAACGTCAAACGTATCTCGTCATTCCTTAGTACTTCCGTATCCCACTTCCTTGCGTATTGATTCTTCCTGACTAATGTCTTGAACTTCAGCCTACTCTTCATCACTACTATATTGTGATCTGAGTCTATATCTGCTCCTGGGTACGCCTTACAATCCAGTATCTGATTTCGGAATCTCTGTCTAACCATGATGTAATCTAATTGAAATCTTCCCGTATCTTCCGGCCTTTTCCAAGTATACCTCCTCCTCTTGTGATTCTTGAACAGGGTATTCGCTATTACTAGCTAAAACTTGTTACAGAACTCAATTAGTCTTTCTCCTCTTTCATTCCTTGTCCCAAGCCCATATTCTCCTGTAACCTTTTCTTCTACTCCTTCCCCTACAACTGCATTACAGTCGCCCATGACTATTAGATTTTCGTCCACCTTTACATACTGCATTACCCTTTCAATATCCTCATACACTTTCTCTATCTGTTCATCTTCAGCTTGCGACGTCGGCATGTATACATGAACTTACGTTGTCGGTGTTTGTCTGCTGTCGATTCTGATTAGAACAATTCGGTCACTGAACTGTTCACAGTAACACACCCTCTGCCCTACCTTCCTATTCATAATGAATCCTACACCTGGTATACCATTTTCTGCTGCTGTTGATATTACCCGATACTCATCTGACCAGAAATCCCTGTCTTCCTTCCACTTCACTTCACTGACCCCTACTATATCTAGATTGTGCCTCTGCATTTCCCTTTTCAGATTTTCTAGTTTCCCTACCACGTTCAAGCTTCTGACATTCCATGCCCCAACTTGTAGAACGTTATCCTTTCGTTGATTATTCAATCTTTTTCTCATGGTAACCTCCCCCTTGGCAGTCCCCTCCCGGAGATCTGAATGGGAGACTATTCCAGAATCTTTTGCCAATGGAGAGATCATCATGACACTTCTTCAATTACAGGCCACATGTCCTGTGGATACACGTTACGTGTCTTTAATGCAGTGGTTTCCATTGCCTTCTGCATCTTCATGTCGTTGATCATTGCTGATTCTTCCGCCTTTAGGGGCAATTTGCCACCCTTAGGACAAGAGAGTGCCCTGAAACTCTATCCGCTCCTGCGCCCTCATTGACAAGGCCATTGGCAGAATGAGGCTGACTTCTTATGCCGGAAGTCTTCGGCCGCCATTGCTGATTATTTATCAAAATTTAGGCAGTGGCGGGGATCGAACCCGGGACCGAAGACGTTTTGGTTATGAATCAAAGACACTACCCCTTGACCACGGGTACAACTCTTGGTGTAAGTAGTGTAAACATTGGCTGATTGAACAGTGGAAAAACATTGTTTGGAGTGATGAATCACCGTACATAATGTGGCGATCTGATGGCAGGGTGTGGGTATGGTGAATGCCCAGTGAAAGTCATTTGCCAGCATGTGTAGTGCCAACAGTAAAATTCGGAGATGGTGGTGTCATGGTGTGGTCGTATTTTTCATGGAGGGGGCTTGCACCCCTTGTTTTGCGTGGCACTATCACAGCATAGGCCTACATTGTTGTTTTAAGCATGTTCTTGGTTCCCATTGTTGAAGAGCAATTCGGGGATGGGATTGCATCTTTCAACACGATTGAGCACCTGTTCATAATGCACAGCCTGTGACAGAGTGGTTACATGACAATAAGATCCCTGAAATGGACTGGCCTGCATGGAGTCCTGACCTGAACCCTATAGAACAACTTTGGGATGTTTTGGAATGCCGACTTCATATCATGCCTCACTGACCGACATCGATACCTCTCCTCAGTGCAGCACTCTGTGAAGAATGGGTTGCCATTCCCCAAAGAACCTTCCAGAACCTGATTGAATGTATGCCTGTGAGAGTGGAAGCTGTCATAAGGCTAAGGGTGGGCCAACATATATTGAATTCCAGCATTATCGATGGAGGGCGCCACAAACTTTTAAGTCATTGTCAGCCAGGTGCCCGGATGCTTTTGATCACATAGTGTATCTCTTGGAAGTTTCATATTTGTTTCCCAACAGAAACAATTAAATATAGGAGTTTTTACCCTCTATGTCCCATATAAATTATTTTTCATAGAACTGATTATTGCCCCAAAAGGTAGACAGTGAAAATTCTCTGAAACTCGCTTTTGAGTTATAATCTGTATCCATAGTCTGCAAAGAACTTTTAAATATATATGTGACATTATATTTATTTGTCCGACTCCACTCATTTGTTTTATATTGATACTTCTTGTGTAATGTGGATAATTTGTTGTGATTTGCCTTGATGGTATTCATTATAGTGTGCAGATGGTCGTTTTAGCTGTTTTCTTGAGTCCTTATAGTGTGATATGAAAACCCAGTCTAATGTTTGTTATCAGAAATGTCATTTGCTGCACATAAGTTCTCCGACACACAAGATGTGCCAGAGACATGAAGATTTCTATATGTAACAAGAATATATACTAGTCTTTGACAGAGAGAATACAGTAGATTTAGTGACAATTCAAAAACTTATAGAGAGCGGGAGATTGTGAAAAGGTGAAAAAGAAATAGAGGTACCATTAGGATACTTTATTTAAGATCAAAGGTTGACTGCAAAAGATGTTAGATTGTGGTGTGTAATATTCAAGGTTCAACTTCCTGGCCATGCTGGTATGTGCTAAACTAGTTCTTAAGGAACTCATCAATGTAATATCAGTTGGGGATTTCAATATTAAGTTGCTGAATGGCCGTACAGGTAAAAGTTTGTTAATTTACTTCCTTGAGCGATACAGTCAGATACAAACAGTGTATTTTCCTATTAGAGTATGTGGAAACAGCTACAGAAAATAACAGAAAATATATTCATAGACAGATCGTCAGACAGGAGGGGAGGAGAAGATCTGTCATATCATGATGCACAAATAGTAACACTTAGACTTATCAAGGAAGAGTTCACCCCAGGGATGTACACAAATCATTTAAATATTCAGGTCCACTTGTACTAAATACATTAAAACCCAATCTCAAAAGGTTCACTTTGCTGTACATATAACAATTCTTCATTATTTTCTTATACAATTAGTTTTCTATTAAGAAGTTGTAAACAGAAATCCAGTACCAATAATAACCCACTTTGTGAATTTGGTGACCAATAACATAAATTCACTATTGTGCTCCTTAAGCCACTGGAGCATGATTTTGGCCTTGTGACATGGACTGTTATCCTGCTGGAAAATTCCATCACAGTCAGAGAAGGCAACAAGAATGAAGGTATGTGGGTGGTTTGCAGTAACGTTCACGAAGTCTACAGCTGTCTTGATGCTTTTGATTACTATCATAGGTGCCATGAAATTCTAGATGAATGTCCCCTCATAGCATAATACTACTCCCATCAGCCTCTGCCCACTGTGCAGTACATGTTCATGTGGATGACAGCATGTCCGGAAATGACCATTGATCTGGTGTACAGGAAAAGTGATTCATCTGACCGGGCAACATCTTTCCATTGGTCTACTGTCTGACTTCAATAATCCCATAGCCACTGCAATCATAACTGACAGTGATGTTGGGTTAATAAGGGAATAAAAAGAGGTCATCTGTGAAGAGCCTCATGTTCAACTAAATTGTGTGGTGTGAAAGACCAGTGCCAGCACCACAATTGTACTGTGCCAATCAGACCTCCCAGAGATTGCTGCCTATTATGCTTTAAGACTGGACAATTCTCCAATGTCCACTTTCTGTGATGAGACAGGAATGTCCACCACCTTGTCATTTACTCATGGATTCCCCATCCATAGTCCATTTTCTATAGATGCTCATAACAGTATCAAGAGAGCAGCCAACCAGCTTCATCATTTCTGAGGTGCTTATTACCAGGCATCAGGCCATAATAATAGGTCAGTGGATTTCCCCATATGCAGCCCATATTATTACTAGAACGACTCCCCATTTGCTGTCTCTGCCCCACTCATATACTTTCCTTGCCATCCCATATGCCTGTAACACCACTATGCAACAATCAATCTTGTGATAATCGATGGTCATATAAGCTTTTATGGTCCCAAAGCAGGCTGCTTTCAAACTAATATTCATTCTCAGGAACAGGACAAAGTTTGCCAGAGCCAAGTCAGGACTGTAGGAAAGTGTGGTTCCAGGGTTTAGGGATTTTAATAACAAAAATTAAAATATAGTAAATGTTTTAACATAATCATAATAAATTGTTTACATCTGTCATTAGTACATAGCTTTTTCTTTTGTGGTTCATTATGTCCCCTTGGATCCATGCCTGGGCGTGAGAAGGCTGGGGCACCATTGCCAAATTGTGTATGGTCAGGAACTCCCAGACACACAGAGAGATTTGCTTGGAATGTCATCAAGGTGCAGCTGCTAGATATTGACAATTTCCTTTCACATTCAGAAAACCCTTTTCCTCAATCTCTTGAGCATATCCACATAGCAAGCACCATTGACTGTCCGTACTTGGGTGAGAGATGCATTTTCTAAGTGAGCAGGAGTCTTTGTCTATCTTGTCCTGATCAACCTTAACTAACTTCACCCATGATGACATTTAACGACAGGTCAAATCAGAGTCCCCTTTGATGTTAAGAATCGTTTCATTGATGTCAGCAAGCTTATGTGGAGTTAAGCACAGAACTTGATCACATACAATTGTTTGAGTATTGATTAGATTAAGTGTCATGGCACATCATTATCACAAGATTTACACACTCCTTGGTCTCGATATTCCTGCAGCACAGCTCGGACTAACCTAGGCCAATAAAAGCACTGGAAAAAATTTTTGAATTACTTTCCAGAGACACCATCTATTATGTATTTGTCATATAAAGAACAAATACAATGCAGTTACAGAATTACACTACACAAAAAAATTCGAAGTGCTGAATAAAGTCATCAGAGGGGCTGAAACAAAGCATTACATCAGTAGGACAGTGATCTCTCAGATCAAAATTAAAACTATTTGGTAATATTTAAAGTAATATAAAGCTAATATGTGGGAATCACTTGTGGAGAGATTGATACTATTAGTGATCCACAAGAGTTGTGCAAAATATTTAATAACTGTTTTCTGTTAACAGCTGGAAATCTCAATCAGTTTTTTAACAAGCCAGGACATTGATTCAATTTTTAAATGAAATAAGAGTAATGACTCACAGGACAGTGGTGAAGTATAAAGAAGACTTGAGGATCTGTGCACAGTACTCAGTCATCTGTGCAATGTGTCTTCCATGTGCAGTTATGTTTTATATTACTTATTGTATATTATTTCTTTCTACTTTTTTTTTTAAATTTTTGTCTTCTTTTTTGGTTTTTGAATTTTCTTTTCATCTTTCTGTGAGTTATATAGTAACTCATTCCATGGCAAAGTATCTCTGGTTCACATGGTCCCGCAGAACCTAACAAATTAAAATTAAAATTAGCATAGAATTGCAGATTTAAAACATGGATAAAGGAGACAACCTATATAATGAGATGACTTTCACATGTGGTTTTCATGAGGAGTTCATACTTGTTCTTAAAGACGAGTTGTTCATCTCCTGGATACATTATCATATTTGAGCACAAAACAATCAACAATTTTAAATTATTATCAGTATAATAGCTCTGTAGGTCCACAGGTTGTTCTGGTGATCATATGTAAAACAGAACTGCACAGCCTGCCAGTTGAATTGAACAATGTCTGCAAAAATAGTGGCTGGTTCTTTCCCACATTTTAATATAAATACTAGTCACTTCTCCAGACTTCTTACATCTAGATACAAGAGCTGAAGATTCTATATAGGTAACTATTGAACCATGAACAATCAGAGCATGGTTTGCTATCATCACATGTTTTCTGCCTGTCTATGGCATTTTTGACAACAGCTCCAAGTCTGTCACACTAGCAAGCTTTATAGCTGAGCACCTCAACATCATCAGTGACATCATTGAGATACCTGCGATTATGATCAGACACAACATGGTGATGGAAGCTTTGCTTCATTGGATAGGCAGGATGCCAGAGCAACAGTATGGCAAGTCATTTATGAGCATCTAGGCACCATGTTGCGCTCTCAACTTTGGAGGTGACTACAAATCCTAATTGACTCATCCCTATTGCTGGACCACTCATTATGGACACTGTGGATCATCGAGTTACTACCATAGGTACAAATGGCCATGATCTCACATGAGAATGAAATGATCGAATGGAAATTATTTTTCAGTGATAGGCTGTTGTGTTACAGCATCAACACTACATGGATTTCTAAGACAACAATTATTGCCTACAACCTGGCCAGGGATCACATTGTGGCACAGGCAACCAAGCTGAACTGAGTGAGCATGGACCCAGCAGACAGACTTGGTCACGCCTCAGCTGGATTCACACATGCTTCAATGACAAAGCAAACTGTGCAACACCTTGTGATCATACAGACAATAAAGGTGATCTGCAATGGGTGCTCAGGATCACTGCACTAATACAAGTCAATTAAAACCATACACATGGACCAAACTAGTTTCACTCCAATTACACAATGTGTTGCAAGACTCTGCATGTTAGATCATTTGCACAACCAATACTTTCTTATTGACATGGCATGGGGGCAGAGGTGAGTCTACTCTATGTGAGGAACCATTGATGGAGCAGAGTATAATGACCATCCAGCTTCATGCAAACAATTAATCCAGTGCAATTTATGGAACTGCCTCTTAAACTGTGGACCTCAGGCAGTTTTCAGCACCAACATCAGAGAGCCTGTACTATGAGCAGATTTCCTCCAACATATCCATCTTTCTCCTGACTTGGCATGAGGAATTCTCCTACACCACAGTAGCAGAAAACCTGTTTCCAGTAACTTTGATGTACCACCACCATTCACACAGTTGCTTTTGACAGCTACTGACATGCAGACATCTCACCCTGTCGCTGCAAATCAAATCAAATTAAATTTTTTATTATCACATAACATGCCTCACACAATCAAAGATTGTGACATAGGTGACTTTTCAATTTTAAGACTAGCATATGAGCTAGTAAAAGTAACCTAAGGTGACAATACAAATGTATTACTTTACATGGTTATCATTTTTTAAATCTATGGTCATAATATATATGGTGTCATTCTTAAGAGACATATTACATTACAGATTCAAGAAATCTTCTACACTACAGTACCATTTACTTTTAAAATATTTTTCCAGGTCACCTTCCATATTTTTTAGATCTGGATCACTTTTCTGTTTACAGAGTTGTTTACAAATTTCTTGCCCAGTAGTGTGGAGTTTTTTCATATAGTTTGAAGCCCTCTTTGTGAAAATGAGACTCTCTCACATATAATAATAATAATAATAATAATAATAATAATAATAATAATAATATATCCACCAGTACATCAATGCAATACAGCTACATCCAGACGTATATATACAACTACAGAAATCCGTAATTATTGATACGTGTTCAATAACCCGAAAGTTCCTAAATACAATGTAACATATACCATACAGTTAAAAGGAAGTCACGCTTGATGAAGGTCCGCATCACTTTCCATTTTTAACCAGACCTAAGGTCTGAGAAAAATAGAAATAATAATAATAATATTTATTCAACATCAAATAATCAAATACAATCCCAAGAAAAAATACAGTTTCAGGACATCATACAGATTATTCTTCTAAATATGTCAGTTTATAAATTAAAAACCAAAGATTTGTTTGTATTAATAAATTTTACATTTTGATGCATTTTACATTTGGTAGTATACAATTACAATATTACAAATATTGTTGTTATCAACATCATATTAGTTGTAGGTTACTTAAAACTATGAGCTTGACATACTTATGAAGCACTTTTAATACAGATATAATACATCTAGGGAATAAAAAGGGTTTTCAATTAGAATTTTTTAAGCTGATCTTTTAATTTGTTAGTAGGAAGGGTTGTGAGACTTTTTGGTAGGGCATTGGCTAGCTTCAGCCCAGCATGAAGTGCATTTTTTTCATATAAAGCTGTTCTGTGGCTATTTACATGGTATCTGAACTTCTGCCTTGTATCGTACTGGTGCAGGTCACAGTTGAAATTTGGATTTATTGTTTTCACAAGCAATATAATTTTCAATATGTATACACCTATAATGGTAAGCACACCTAATTTTGGGAACAGATTCCAACATGATTCTCGAGGTTTGGCACCACAAATAATTCCGATAACTTTTTTCTGTAGTATTAATAATGTGCTTAGGTTGGCTTGAGTTGCTGCACCCCATATTTCTACAGCATAGTTTAAATTTGATGAGAATAGGGCATGCTAAGCAGTTTTTAGTACACACATGCCCTTACAATATTTGCTAATCATATTTATAGCAAACACATTCTTCGACAGCTTACATGCTAAGGAATCGATATGCATGTCCCATTTGAGGCTGTCCTGGATTCTAATTCCCAAGAACTTTGTCCATTTTTCCTTTTTTACAATGTCATTTCCTATGGATAATTTCATGTCAAATTCTGTTTGTTTCCTTGTGTTAAATTCCATCATTGCAGTCTTTGAAGCACTTACATTTAGATGGCTTTCATTAAAATACTTGACTATTTTGTTAGTTACACTGTTGCATTAAATACTTGACTATTTCATTAGTTACACTGTTGCACAGCACCTCCAGACTCTCATAGTTTTTGTTTGGGCAGAGACGTCGGTCGAGGTGGAAGTACAGAGGCAAAGATGTTGTTGAATGACAGGTGAGGTATGAGTGGTGGCAACTTGAAATGAGCGGAGGTTGAGGCCTGGTGGGTAATGGGAAGAGAGTATATACTGAAGCACAAGTTCCCATCTCCGGAGTTTTAACAGGTTGGTGTTAGTGGGAAGTATCCAGATAACCCGGACGGTGTAACACTGTGCCAAGATGTGCTGACTGTGCACCAAGGCATGTTTAGGCACAGGGTGATCCTCATTACCAACAAACACTGTCTGCCTGTGTCCATTCATGTGAATGGACAGTTTGTTGCTGGTCATTCCCACATAGAAAGCTTCACAGTGTATGCAGGTCAGTTGGTAAATCACGTGGGTGCTTTCACACGTGGCTCTGCCTTTGATCGTGTACACCTTTTGGGTTACAGGACTGGAGTAGGTGGTGGTGGGAGGGCGCATGGGACTGGTTTTACACAGGGGGCGGTTACAAGGGTAGGAGCCAGAGGGTAGTGAAGGTGGTTTGGGGGGCCCCCGGTGTAAAACCTGTCCCATGCACCCTCCCACCACCACCTACTCCAGTCCTGTAACCCGAAAGGTGTACACGATCAAAGGCAGAGCTACGTGTGAAAGCGCCCACATGATTTACCAACTGACCTGCCTACACTGTGAAGCTTTCTACGTGGGAATGACCAGAAACAAACTGTCCATTCGCATGAATGGACACAGGCAGACAGTGTTTGTTGGTAATGAGGATCACCCTGTGGCTAAACATGCCTTAGTGCACAGCCAGCACGTCTTGGCACAGTGTTACACCGTCCGGGTTATCTGGATACTTCCCACTAACACCAACCTGTCAGAACTCTGGAGATGGGAACTTGTGCTTCAATATATACTCTCTTCCCGTTACCCACCAGGCCTCAACCTCCGCTCATTTCAAGTTGCCACCGCTCATACCTCACCTGTCTTTCAACAACATCTTTGCCTCTGTACTTCCACCTCGACTGACATCTCTGCCCAAACTCTTTGCCTTTACAAATGGGAAACGTGGAATGTTTCCCTCTATTATATATATATGCTTGGAATGGACATAAGATCTACTTTTCAAATAGAGGGTTGCAGCATTGACACTTATTAGCTCCCACCATGGCTTGGATTATCTTTTTTGTAATCTAAAGCTTTGAGCAGATTAGTTCTCTCAGACCCCCATAAAATTGTGCTATACTAAACTATATAAACAAAATATGTGTAATATACAGTTTTTTTAACTGCTGAATCAGTGATATTAGATAAGACAATCATAAAACACACAAGACTGTATGGCCAACAAAGAATACTGTCTACATAATCACTCTCAAGATATTTTTATTTATTAATACATCAAGGAATTTAATACAGCTTGTAGTGTCCAATTTTTTATCCCTATAGCTTATTTCACTTATACATTGTGCTGATAGTTTTGCAGTGATGTGAACAATTTCAGTTTTTTCAATGGTTAATATCAAAATATTATTTTTTACCCATGCCTCCACTTCTCCACGTGGCTGCTCAGTACAGTGGATTAAGTCTTCATCAGTTTTACAGAAGACTATCACTGTTGAGTTCTCTGCATAAAGTATGGTATCTGACTTGACCTGGCATGACATATCATAATGTAATACAAAAATAGTGGTCCTAATATTGAGCCTTGCAGGACACCTTGTAACCACTGACAGATCCTCCAAGCCTGCCAGGAGATAGAGTTGGACTTATGACAGATCACCCAGCATCATGATGGCAACAGATGAGAGACACTCACTCACGTGAAGAGGACCACATCCTGTGAGTCAAATTTCATTCAATTGCAGAAGAACTTAACACTGCCCATTCTTACCTGCAACACTTCACATGTGGTGCGACTCTCCCACCCCTCAGGACTTACATGTGATGTTATGACAGAGTCCTATCTGAAATGGAACTGTACATAAGATTACTACTGTGCTGGGCCCCCTGGTTTGCCACAAAGCTTGGCAACTGGCCCTGGATATATTTCATGCTGCCAAGTCAGCTGTAGACAAATTATCAAAAGCTGGAATCAGCAGTCAGTCTAATAGTGTCTGGGCTTCACCCACCCATCTTCTCCCAAAAAAATATGGCACATAAAGCTTGTCCAGTGATTACCAGGCTCTAACCACCTGTGTGATTCCAGACAGCTATCCAATCTTGAACATTCAGGGCTTCACCTATACCCTAACAGATGCCTCTGTAGTCAGTGTCTTAGATCATAGGCTTACTTGCAGATCCCCATGGACAAGGAGGACACACTCAAGACTGTGACTATCATTACATATGGACTCTGTACATGCCCTATGGCCTGAAAAATGTGGAGCAGACTAGACAGAGATCCATAAACAATGTTATCTTCAAATTCACCTTCTGCTATGCATACCTCAATTATACCTTACTCTTTCCCACTTTCTCACATGATTATGAGGAGCATCTTCAATTCAGTTTCAAAACACTGCAACATATTGGTGTTGTGATCTGTGACAACAAGTCTCAGCTGCAGAAATCTGAAGTTACCTTTGTTGGTCATTCTGTTTGTTAACAGTGATAGCATATGGCCCCCGACACAATGTACACTATTAATCCACCAGCTACCATGGCCACAAACCTACTGATTCTCAGCTCATGTGGTCAGCATACAATAGGGAACTATTCACAGTGTATGATACAGTGTGTCATTTGAAAGATGATAGTGAAGGCAGGTAACTTAACATCTACACTGATCGCCAACCATTCCAATAGCAGACAATAGTAACTGACAATGGGCAATTGTACTTGAATTTTCAAAACAACTTGTCAAAAGATTGCTGTCCTCAGTGTTTTCAACATCTAGATTATGTTGCACAATTTCTTATCAATGTCCAACATCTTCACAGGGCAGACAACATCATCACAGACTATCTCTCCTGGATCATTGCTTTTCCAATGAATACTGATTACCAAGAGCTGGAAAAGGCACAACTACAGGACACACATTTACTTGACCTAATATGTGACACCACAGCTGAGATGCAAATCCAACATCCCACCATTCCTGGTTCATAAGCTAAAGTTTTGTGCAATGTGTCACAGAACCACCTTAAACTCGTCATCACACTCAGTATATGGAAGGTTATTTGTGACTGACTGCATGGAATGTCACGTCCTGTTGTCTGTCCAACAACTAGACTAGTCATGGACCATTTTGTATGTCTAAACATGAAACGTGATTGTAAACATTGGTCCAAACTTGTAAATCTTGCCAACGCTCTAAAATAGTCTGGCATACACAGCCACAAATGGCTGCTATTCGATACCCAGGGGCTGCTTGCAGCTTGTTCACCTGGATTTCATTGGACTCCTTCCTCAATCCGAAGGCTTTCATTATATTCTCTCAGCTATCAATTGAGTTACCCTCTGGGTGGAAGCTATGCCACTCTCTGATATCATTGCAGAATTCACAGTAAGCACATTTGTTCCATTGTGGATTTACTCTTTTGGCTGCCCTACCTCTATCACGACTGATTAAGGCCACCAACCCAGACTGGCACTCTTCATTCAACTCTGCAACTTGTACTGCATTTAGTGCTCCAAACCATAGCATGTCACCTTCAAAGCAGTGTTGTAGTGGAGAGTTGGTACAGCTTAAAACAGTGCTCATGTGTCCCAGAGGTGATGGGGTGGAATCCCTGCCGTGAGTGCTCTTAGGCATGTGTTCAACATATAAGGAAGACCTCCACACCTCCCTAGTGGAAATCCTATATGGTGAACTTCTCATACTTCTGGTGGACTTTGTATCACAAACACAACTGCCAACAAACAAGAACTCCCTCTGATTGTCCGGAAGGTCAAGCAGCAGATTAAGCACCTCGGGATACCACCCTTGCAGACACATGAATCACACAAAATCTTTCTTCATGAAGCCCTAAAAGACTGTGACAACACCATACTGGGGGATGACACACTCCATCTTGCCTTGCAACCACCTTATTCCAGCCCCCACAGAATGATAAAACAAAGCTACAGCACCTTTGATTATCTACTGCATGGAAAACTAACAACAGAACAGTGAATCATCTCAAGTCTTTGTGGATCCAGCATGATACCATCAGATACTCATCTGCATTCAGCTTCTTCTTTCTTCTTGTAGACAAAGTAAAGGGCTTGTCTGGAACCAAAGTACCATAGGCAACCTTAGTTAGTAGGACTGTACTCCCCGCTACACATCTTCCAAGCCAAAATGTTTGAATCAGGGAAAGCTTCAAGGTGACCATGGTTACCCCATACAACAGCCAAGGTCAACCATGTACTGCTTCCAAAGACAGCTGATACATCACACGTGAACTACATTCTTAGTCCACAAAAGACATTTGGAGCTGCTTATTGAATTGGCCAGCAAGGTCAATGTCTATTGCCTTCAATGACTTATACACAGGAACACTGCACCACCAATGGCAACGATAACCATGTTGCACAGGCATTGCAGTGGTATGTTAACACAAGTGAATGTTGCAAGCCAACACCCAGTGTGACTAGGGCCTCCCATTGGGTAAACTGCTTGCCGGGTGCAAGACTTTTAATCTGATGCCACTTCAGTGGCTTGCATGTCGATGGGGATGAAATAATGATGATTAGGACAACACAACACCCAATGATGATTAGGACAACACAACACCCAGTCCCTAAGTGGAGAAAATCTCTGACCCTGCCAGGAATCGAACTTGGGCCCTTAGGATTGACATTCTGTTGCATTGACCACTCAGCTACCAGGAGCAAACAATACCCAGTGACACCCGAGATCAAAGCATCCGCACACGTTGACAGTCACGGAGCAAATGACACCATGTGCTGTGGTGCAAGCCAGTACTGGCAGGCCGGAAGTGTGACATCAGAAGCGAGAGCACACTGTGAGATCAGAGCTCCTGCCTGCTTATCAACTTCCAGTCATGGAGCAATAGCGCATACCATCCCTAGTAATACTAGAGGGACCCTGCCGCCCAGGCCACGCCAGAGGCTAACATCGCTCTCTTAAGATAGCCCAGTGTATCGTCACCAGACAAAACATATCAGCTGCCTCAAGGTCACACTACACCTAGCACATAACCATACACTAAAAGCATACATAAGTGAATGAATTTTTTTTTAATTAGGGAAGGAGATTAGGAATTTTTATTGTCTGTAATACAACATACAGTCACCAGTAATCTTTATTTTACAATTGTTGTTGCCTGCTTTGACCCATATAAACAGATACTCATCTGCATTCAGCTTCTTCTTTCTTTTTGTAGGGAATGTAAAGGTCTTGTCTGGAACCAAAGCACCATAGGCAACCTTAGTTAGTAGGCCAGTACTCCCCGCTCCACGTCTTCCAAGCCAAAATGTTTGTATCAGGGGAAGCTTCAAGGTGACCATGGTTACCCCACACAACAGCCAAGGTCAACCATGTACTGCCTCCAAAGACAGCTGATACATCATACGTGAACTGCATTCTTAGTCCACAAAAGACATTTGGACCACCAATAAGTTGCTGCTTATTGAATTGGCCAGAAAGATCAATGTCCATTGCCTTCAATGACTTATACACAGGAACACTTTGGGCCAATGGTGATGATAACAACGTTGCACAGGTGTTGCAGTGGTACGTTAACACAAGTGTGGCTTATTGGTTGTCCAAATGTCTTTTGTGAACTAAAATAAGAATGCAGTTCATGTGTGAGGTATCAGCTGCCTTTGGAGGCAGTACATGGTTGACCTTGCCTGTTGTATGGGCTAAGCATGCAGAGTGTGGTGGCCTTGAAGCTTTCCCTGATGCAGACATTTTGGTGTGGAAGCTGTGGAGTATAGCAGAGAGTACAGGCTTACTAGCTAAGGTTCTAGAGGAACCGCACCACCCAGGCCGTGCCAGAGGCCAAGTCTGCTATCTTAAGAAGTGCCTTGTCCTCAGACAAAACACATCAACCACCTGGCCAAGACATCATCAGTTATTTGGATGCCTCAGATGAGAGTGACACTTAATATGCAGCAGTTTCAACAAGAGGATGTCTTGGTGAAACTAATCACTGACTTCCTCATCACCAAAGGACAGTTTGGGGAATGGCAGGCTAATTAAGGATCTGTTCCTAAACAGTTCCCTCACAGCTACAAGCTCCACTATGACCTTGGGCCAGACATGATTACATCATGGTTATCTTCTGATGGAACCCTTACCACCATGGTGGCAAGGAAACAACTTCCACTTCAGTATACACAAACAGTGTGTGATACAACTCCAACTATGACTTCTTTGTCCCCAAAGCCCAGCTCCCTGCCTCTCCCACACCTCTCCAATGCAGACCAACTAACATGCTATGAATGACCACATCATCTCTCTTCTCACCTCACACAATACCATCTGTATTAATACACGACACAGACAGATATGTAGTGCCCTCTACACCGCCACATTGAGAAATAGTCCAACCGTGCCTTTCAGAAGCAGCCAGTCATGGCACAGCTAGTCCCCCATGCTTGCATGAAGATAATGTCATCTGCAGCAACCTAAGGCTACCTCCTCCTGACAGTGCCCCCCCCCCCCTCCTTATGGGCTTTATGGTGACTCAAGCCTTGACTGCCTCAGCAAACTCTTTGGTCAGTGGGGCAGAGCTCCAATGTGGCACTATCCTTAATTGACTGGTCTGAATTGTAGCTATGTGCATACACACTCTCCAGGGTACTGGGACATCAGAAAATAAAGTGTGCATTATCTGCACATGCTGTCTACATTATTCTCTATCAGTGTCCCTGCTTGGATACTCTCCACAGATTTTTAGTGGAAGTTGATGACTTTATGAATTCTGTAAGCTCCTTAAGAGTTGTATTTTTGAAACTAATGTCTGTTAGTAGTGCTTGCAGCGTCTGCACATGTAAATCTAACACACCTTTATTTGGTTGTTTATTACTGATGCAGTGTTTGCAACCACTGTAAGAAAGTAATCATTGAATGTGTGAACCACCGATTTGAAAGTGTCAACATTTCTGCTAGTGCTGTTTTGTTTGGTCAGAATTTCATTTGTACATCTGGTATCACTAGTTTTGTTTGTTTCTTGTTTAACAATACTCCAAATAGTTTAGTTTTGTTCTTGCAGCATTTAAGTTTTTGAATGACTGAGTGGAGGTTTCAACAATACTGGCAGTTATGGAGTTTGAAATTTTGCTTACAGCTTGTTCTCTGAATTATGTAGAGCTCTCTCTTCCTAGCACAGGATACTTTAATCCCAGGAGTTAATTGCCCCTTACCCTCACTTTTAATCAAATTTGTCCTTATTTGTTTTTGGGATAAACAAGGCTCAACATGTTGTAAGAATATGTGAAAGAAAATTTATCTTCTGCATTCTTTCCATAATTTCACACAAAACACATGATTGAGTCATTGTTCATGATTCTAAAATATAATACTTTGCTCCTAAGATCTGTACATAACTGTTCAGTAAATTTTATGCTAACAATTGACCTTTATGGTCAGATAAACCATTGACTGTTGGTTTTACAGCAAAATCACTGCAGGTTGTTGGGTCTAGAAATAAACTATTAATACCTTTTGCATGATGTCCTTCAAGCCCCGTAGGAAATTTTACCACAAAGAGTAACCCAAATTGGACTTTAACAACTCTAGGTGCCCTGGATCAGTACTAACAGAAGATCAACATTAAAGTCACCACAAACAATGATTTTAATGAAGCTTCAGGTACTTAACTGCCAGTGGTCCGTAAGCTGTCACTACTATGAGCTTGTCTGTTTCCTAGTCCACTATTGTGGCACAGCATTTGAAAAGCTGTTCAGCACAATATTTCTTTGCCTGAAGGGCATGGAACGTAACTTAATTTTTGGAATATATAACCATTCCCCCTTTCTTTTTCCATAAATATCCCGTCAGAAGCTGATAAGATTTCAAAGTGTTGCAAAGACTGGCAACTTGCTTTAAATGTACAGAAATTTAAAATTTTGCATGTCACAAAAGACAGAAAAGTTGTATCTTATGACTAACAATGAGTCACAGGTGGAATCAGTCAGCTCATAAAAATATCTGAGTGTAACAGTTTGAATGAATATGAAATTGAATCATCACATATGCTCAGTCAAAGGTAAAGCAGGTGGCAGATTTTGATTCATTGGTGGAATACTGGGAAAGTATAAAGAGTCTACAGAGGAGTGATCTTACATACCACTTGTGTGTGCCACATTTAAAAGATGCTCAAGTGTGTGGGACACATACTAAACATGGCTAACTGGGGATATTGAAAGTCTGCCAAGAAGAGCAGAACAAATGGTCACATGTTTGTTAGACCCAAGGGGGAGCATCATGGAAATGCTGAAAAACATGAATTGACAGACACTTGAAGGTGCACACCATTTATCCCTAGCAAAGCCACTTACAAAGTTTCAAGATCCCTCACTAAGTGGAGAAAGTAGAAAAATTCTTCAGCCTCCTAAATATTCATACCATGGATTATGCAAAGACGAGATCAGGCTAACAACAATATATACCGAGGTATTGAAGCTGTCACCCTTCATATGCTCCATACGCAACTGGATTGGGATGTCATGCATATTTCATTTAATCTAATTTTCATTCATTATGATCTGTATAATGATATACATCGTCCCACTACATTAATGTGATCATTGCTTATGTGCAATATCAATGTGATATAACCACTCACAGACAGCAGCAGGTGGAAGCACTAGAAGAGGCGGGTACATAAAGCATATCAGTGGGGGCAGGGGGGGGGAGGAGGAGGGGGCTGCAGAAAACAATTCAGTCATTGTTTAACATGGAAATGGAGCAATCTAGCCAACATTCAAAAGAGCATTATCATAGACTTTTGGGCCAAAGGTGGAAATATTTCTGAAATAGCTAAATTTGTGAACTGCTATGTGTTGCAGCAGTTTAAATATATTGTGCATGGCTAAATGGCACTATCCAAAACAATGCCAAGGCAACTGTAGCACCATGAGCCATAGATGACAGGGCTGAATGATGGCTGCAAATATGTGTATGGATGAATAGACGTGCAGCTGTTGAGCAAGTGAGCATCCAGATGAACCAACGGGCTACCAAAAGTGTCTTCTCAATGACCGTTCAGTGAATGTTGCTGTGTGGGCCTCCCACACACCCATGCTGACTGTTGCTCAGCAGCAATGAAGCCTGGAATTTGCATACCAGTACTGCAACTGGATGTCTACTGAGTGGTGATAGGTGGCCTTTTCAGATGAATCATGTTTTATGCTCCATTGGACAGTTGGCCATCTGAAAGCAAACACCCTGCAACAATTGTCAGAAAGATCCAGGCAAGAGGAGGGAGTGCTGTGGCCTAGGTAGTATTTTTGTGGCATTCACTGGGTGACCTCATCATTCTGGAAGGCACAGTGGATTAACAGAAGTATGCTTCTATCCTTGGGAACCGTGTCCACCCATACATGATGTTTGTTTTTCCTTGGCATGATGGCACCTACTGGCAGGACAATGCAACATGTCACACAGCTTGAACTGTATGCATGCAGTTCAGAGAACACCAGGATGAGTTTACCATGCTCCTTTGACCACCAAACTCCCCAGATTTGAAAGCAATTGAGGATCTGTGGGACCACCTTGATCGGACTTGATCCTCAGGTGCGAAACCTAGCGCAACTGGCCATGGCATGGTAGCTAGCATGGCTCAAAATCTCTGTCAGTACCTCAGAGAACCTCATTGACTCTCTTCCTGCATGTCTCATGGTGGTCTGTGATGCAAAAGATGGTTATTCAGGGTTTTGACAGGAAGCTACATTAATGTCACTGGGCAGTGCATGTGATACAAGAATCATCATGTATGTGGGGGAGAAAGGAGCACTCTTCTGAAAGACACTTCCAAAAGGCCTGGTAGGAAGCAGCACATGTAGGAACAGGAAATGGTCCAATGTAAATGCCTGCATTCAGTCGCTGAAGCTGACTAGCGGGAGAGCCTGGACTTAAAATAATTTTGTGAAATATAATGCAATTAGTAGTAACTGGGTGTCAGCCAGCATACCTCATGGGGTGTAGGAGGTCAGTTTTATGCTGTCTGAAATTGAGATAGTATTTCCAAATGTACAAGGGGTGGACATAAATATGGAAACACCATAAGAAATTCATGCTAAAACATAAATGCAATGCTATCCAAGCTTCCAGGTTGCACTGTTGTACCTGACCATGAATGACAGCTGTGCAATGTCCTTAATATTTTGCAAGCATCACTTTTCATCATTACCTGATTTTGCCAGTTTTGCAGGATCTGTGATTATACTTTCCAAAATGACTGGAAGCCACTTTTGGAGCAAACCATTTTCCTACACTGCATTAGACATGGCAATGTGTTGTGTTTCTCATGTTTCCATATTCTTGTCCACCCCTTGTAATTTCCAGTGGTTTCTGTGGGAACTTGAAGTGTGATATTTTGTGTGTGTCCTACTCCTTTGTAGACATTGGACTCGTATTCGGGAGGACGACGGTTCAATCCCGCGTCCGGCCATCCTGATTTAGGTTTTCCGTGATTTCCCTAAATCGCTCCAAGCAAATGCCGGGATGGTTCCTTTCAAAGGGCACGGCCGACTTCCTTCCCCATCCTTCCCTAATCCGATGAGACCGATGACCTCACTGTCTGGTCTCCTTCCCCGAAACAACCAACCAACCAACCTTCTCTTTTTGACATTTTGTCATCCTGGTATGTTTATCAAGGATATTATTAGCAGGATTTCCTAAACTAACAGCTGGAGGCAGTGTAGTGACTGTTTGTGTGCTCTTTTCCCTGTGTAATGATCTGACCTGAAAGTCTTTTGCAAACAGTTGAATTAATGTAGGGCATTTGTTAGTGGTATTAGAGTTGTGATAATGTTAATCCTGTCTTACAGGTCAAAATTAAGCCAGTCACTTTATTTCGACTGGTTTAATAGTACTGCAGTGCTGTGGATTAAACCAGCCACTTCACAGAACATGTCCAAGTAATTCTGCAGAACAGTGTGTTGTGTAATTTACCCAGCTCATCACATATCCTAAAGAGAATGTGGCTTCTGACATGACCATGAGTGGCACTTATGGCTCCATAAAAGCTCTGAAGATAAGAGGGATGCAACATTTCACAGTGTTTCATTTAGTGTATACAGTCTGCTCAAAAAATTCCAGTACATTCATAATTTTACACCAAAGGTGCGTTGGAGAGAAATGCAATTGGCATCCCCACATGTGCCTATGTTTATTGTATAACTGTTGGAAGTTACATTGTTGTAAGTCTGTTACTTATTGTTCAGTGCTGTATTGAGTAGAATGTTGTGTTTCACAGTTTGTGAATTTTGAGGTGGCAGAGTTATAGGAGCAACACTTCTGCATTAAATTTAGCATGAAACTCAAGGAAACCTTGACAGAGACACACCAAGTGTTGCAGGAAGCCTACAGCAATGAGTGCTTAAACTGTACTCAGTGTTATGAATGGTTGGCATGTACATCTACATCTACATGGATACTCTGCAAATCACATTTAAGTGCCTGGCAGAGGGTTCATCAAACCACCTTCACCGTTCTCTATTATTCCAATCTCATACAGCACACGGAAAGAATGAACACCTCTATCTTTCTGTATGAGTTCTGATTTCTCTTATTTTATCGTGGTGATCATTTCTTCCTATGTGATAGGAATTTCGTGAAAAGATTCCATCACAATGAAAAACATCTTTCTTTTAAGAGCTCCAGCCCATATCCTGTATCATTTCAGTGACACTCTCTCCCATATTTCATGATAATACAAAATGTACTGCCCGTCTTTGAACTTTCTCGATGTACTCCATCAGTCCTACCTGGCAAGGATCCCACATCACACAGCATTATTCTAAAAGAGGATGGACAAGCATAGTGTAGGCAGTCTCCTTAGCAGATATGTCACATTTTCTAAGTGTCCTGCCAATAAAACACACTCTTTGGTTACCCTTCCCCACAACATTTTCTATGTGTTCCTTCCAATTTAAGTTGTTCATAATTGTAATTCCTAGGTATTTAGTTGACTCTATGGCCTTTAGATTTGACTGATTTATCATGAAACCAAAGTTTAATGGATTCCTTTTAGCATTTATGTGGATGACCTCACACTTTTTGTTATTTAGTGTCAACTGCCAATTTTCGCACAATTCAGATATCTTTTCTAAATCGTTTTGTAGTTTGTCTTGATCTTCTGATGAATTTATTAGTCAATAAATGACAGCATCATCTGCAAACAACCTAAGACGACTGCACAGATTGTCTCCCAAGTCATTTCTATGGATAAGGAACAGCAAAGGGCCTATAACACTACCGTGTGGAATGCCAAAAATCACTTCTGTTTTACTCAATGGTTTTCCATCAATTACTACGATCTGTGACCTCTCTGACATGAAGTCACAAATCCAGTCACATAACTGAGACGATATTCCATAAACACGCAATTTCACTACGAGCCGCTTGTGTGGTACAGCACCAAAAGCCTTCCGGAAATAGTTAAGAATGGCCAAATGAGCATTAAAAATGGCGCTTTTTCAGGACACCCTTCGACATCTACCAACAATTTTCATGTCAAAACATCAATGAAATTGTGCAGGCCAATCAAAGGCTGACAATATGAGAGATTGCAGAAAAATGTAACGTCATGAAATTCTGACACAGCATCTTGGAATGCATTGTGTTGCTGGCATGTTCATCACACAGCTCATGAGTCAAGACCAGAAAGACCTTTGCCTCACTATCTGTGAAGAGCTTATATTTCACGCAAATGAGAACGAGATGTTCCTTAAGAAAATCATAACTGATAATGAGATGTGGGTCTATGGTTATGATGTCATGACCAAAAGTTCAGTCTTCACAATGGGTCAGGAAGTGTGCTCCAAGATTATAGGAAACTTGTTGCGCCAAGACCAAAGAAAAGTTGTCAGGTTGGGTCAAATGTCAAAGCCATGCTGATAATTTTCTTTGACTTTGAAAGATTAGTTCATCATGAATTCGTGTTGCAGCGACAAACTGTTAATCGATGGTACTATCAGGACATGTTGTGACACCTGCAAGAAAATGTGAGAAGAAAATAGCCTGAAATGTGGTGAGACAATTCATCACTCTTGCATAACAATAATGTACCTGCACATTCATACCTGTTGGTGCATGACTATTGCACAAAAAACGAAATCACTGTGCTGCCTCATCCTCTGTACTCTCCAGATCTGTACCCTGTGTATATATATATTTTTAAATTTATTTCCAAAGATGAAAACCCTATTGAAAGGACGAAGATTTGCAATGATAAAAGAAAACTTTTAGGTGGCACTTCACACAATACAGCTACAGGCATACCAAGACTGCTGCAGGAAGTGGAAATGGGATTGGGAGTGGTGTATCAATTGTGGAGGTGAGTATTTCAAAATGAGTAAAAGGTAAGTGCAGAAAAAATTAGTGGACAAAGTTTCAGAATTTTTGACAGACCTCACATGACTTAATGCCAGTTTGTGGTACAAGCACATCTTTTATTTTTTGAAACTACATAATATAAATCTTTGTGGCATTAAGACTTAATGGTGTTTGCTAGAAAACAGTTGCAGGTCTGTTCAGCTACAAGCAGGGTTGTCTGCAGTTTATTTGAGTTTTGGCCTTTGATTAATGTGCTTGTCAGGACTTCATTTGTAAGATCTTTATAGCTTATCTATAGTCAATATTTTATGAAACTCAAATTGAGAGGGAGTAAATAAGTCTTCAAGAAGGGTAATTGAAGTGGTCCACAATACTACTGACCAATATCATTGATGTCCATCTACTATAGAATCATAGACTATATTCTGCACTGAAACATAATGAGGTATCTGAAACAGAGTGACCTCCTTGCCGATCACTAAGGATTCTGAAAAACTGCTTACACGAAATTCAACTCATGCTCTTATCACATGACATCCTGAAAGCAATGGATAAAAGCAATCAGGTGGATCCAGTATTTCTTGACTTCCAAAAGCATTTGACTCATTTCCATACCAATCCTTATCAACAAATATGTGATTACGTCATGTATGATATCAAACAAAATTTGTAACCAGATTGAGGATTTTTTTGGTAAGGAGGATGCAGGATGTTATCTTGGATGGTGAGTCATTTACAAACATAGAAGTAGCTTCAGATGTGTCTCATGGAAGTTCATGGGACCCTTGCTGTTCCTTTTACATGTTAATGGCCTGCAGACAATATGAATAGTTTGTAAAAGAAGCAGTTATCTGTATTGAAATACTATCCGAGGTAAAGCTGCAGTATATATTCAGCCAGATCTTGATAATATGTCAAAGTGGAACAAAAATTTGTACCATTTTGTTTACAGTGAAGAACAAAATAATGCAAATAGCCCTCCCAACTCTCGTTTGCCTTGTCAAAACAAGCAAAGGGAAGAGAGGGAGGTGAGCCCATTGCAGCCACCAGCTGATGCTGGTTTTTCTGAAGGTGTAACAGATGTGTGTGCAGTTCTCAATCCCTGTTTTGCTGTTGCTGCAGGCGCTGTTGCCATTTTTGTAGCAGTTGCAACTGCTGCTGCCGCCACAATTTGAGAAGCTTGGGATCCATGCCACACTGAAATAGATGCTCGGTGAGAAAGATCTCACTGCCAATTTTCCATCTTAGTCTGCATAGGTAGAAACACAATTTATGATTACTCACACTGGTGCTAATGAGGAGGTTGCTGGGACAAAACAAGTGGTTCCAGTGATGACTGACAGTAGAAATAACAAGTTGAATTAACAAGCAATGTAAGACCAGAGCATAACTGAGTCATCTAAGCATTTACCACAATCCAGGGAAAAGTCCAAATCACAAAACATTAATCAGGCAAGATCAGTGTAATCTGCTATCCAGTGACTAGCAAGAGTCTGGCTGCAATTACTGGGCTGCAGTATATTGGTAAATACTCCTCAAAGGGCAGCCCCACCTCACATGCTCATCACAGTGGCTGCATCCCATGTGGGTGTGAGCTGTGGCTGTTGCCTGGAGCCCAAGTACCTCTGACTTTTTCTATCTATCAACACTCCAGCTAAGTGGTGAATCTGAATCACCATCAGATACTAGATTTTCCACCCAAGTGCATATACAAAACAATTTCACTAATAAATGGCAGTACATCACTAAAAAAATCCAGATATTCTTTTATATGCCACAAGAAATACAGCCAGCTGAGAAGGACACCTCCCAGACTAAAAGCTGCTGCAAAAGGTCCTTGATACTCAGATGTACAATTTCTGAAGGTCTACAGGACAGTATGAGTGAAAGGACACATCAGAAACTCCTAAAGAATTACTTGATAAAAAAAGAATTTTATAGTGTATAGAAGTACAGGATATATATACAGGGTGTTACAAAAAGGTATAGCCAAACTTTCAGGAAACATTCCTCACACACAAAGAAAGAAAATATGTTATGTGGACATGTGTCCGGAAACGCTTACTTTCCATGTTAGAGCTCATTTTATTACTTCTCTTCAAATCACATTAATCATGGAGTGGAACACACAGCAACAGAACGTACCAGCGTGACTTCAAACACTTTGTTACAGGAAATGTTCAAAATGTCCTCCGTTAGCGAAGATACATGCATCCACCCTCCGTCGCATGGAATCCCTGATGCGCTGATGCAGCCCTGGAGAATGGCGTATTGTATCACAGCTGTCCACAATACGAGCACAAAGAGTCTCTACATTTGGTACCGGGGTTACGTAGACAAGAGCTTTCAAATGCCCCCATAAATGAAAGATAAGAGGGTTGAGGTCGGGAGAGCGTGGAGGCCATGGAATTGGTCCGCCTCTACCAATCCATCAGTCACCAGATCTGTTGTTGAGAAGCGTACGAACACTTCGACTGAAATGTGCAGGAGCTTCATCGCGCATGAACCACATGTTGTGTCGTACTTGTAAAGGCACATGTTCTAGCAGCACAGGTAGAGTATCCCGTATGAAATCATGGCGGTGAATTGAGGAAGTACAGGACATACTGACGAAACTATAATGAGCTCTAACATGGAAATTAAGCTTTTCCGGACACATGTTCACATAAAATCTTTTCTTTATTTGTGTGTGAGGAATGTTTCCTGAAAGTTTGGCCATACCTTTTTGTAACACCCTGTATATAAAGAATGAGAAATGCTATTACATTTTTGTGCATATAGTAATCAGATGAAAATATTGTAGTATGATGTATGTAAATAATTTGTAGCACAGTATGTTGTTTTATACCATAATATGTAGACTACTTTAAAGTATTAGGTTAAGTTGTCCTATCCTGTATTACAAGTACATAGTCTGTGCACAGTGTAATCAAATAGGACCAAATAACAATTAACCAACCACTCAATAGGTGGTATTTGAAGGTTCATCTAATTTCTGTTATGCTAAATTCAATTTGTACTGTTGAATGGTCACAATAAGGGTCTAGTATCCATGTTCACTAAGGAATAAACTTACTGAATGCCACATAAATCTATCTCAATGCACAATTCAAAACACCAGTAGTACCTTTTAACGAATAGTAATAACTCCAAATATGATCTCACTACAAGCAGTCTCATCTTGCAAGCACGTATAACCTGCATTTTGTTGTTTTGCAGTTATTAGTATTTGGAGCCAAAACAGAGTTGCCGGGAATTTTTTTTCACTGTATCATTCTTGTACGATCTATCTTGTCTTGTTCATGTAAGAGGGCAGTTCAATAAGTAATGCAACACATTTTTTTTTCTGAAACAGGGGTTGTTTTATTCAGCATTGAAATACACCAGGTTATTCCCCAATCACTTAGCTACACAACACTATTTTTCAACGTAATCTCCATTCAATGCTACGGCCTTACGCCACCTTGAAATGAGGGCCTGTATGCCTGCACGGTACCATTCCACTGGTCGATGTCGGAGCCAACGTCATACTGCATCAATAACTTCTTCATCATCCGCATAGTGCCTCCCACTGATTGCGTCCTTCATTGGGCCAAACATATGGAAATCCGACGGTGCGAGATCGGGGCTGTAGGGTGCATGAGGAAGAACAGTCCACTGAAGTTTTGTGAGCTCCTCTCGGGTGTGAAGACTTGTGTGAGGTCTTGCGTTGTCATGAAGAAGGAGAAGTTCGTTCAGATTTTTGTGCCTACGAACATGCTGAAGTCGTTTCTTCAATTTCTGAAGAGTAGCACAATACACTTCAGAGTTGATTGTTTGACCATGGGGAAGGACATCGAACAGAATAACCCCTTCAGCATCCCAGAAGACTGTAACCATGACTTTACCGGCTGAGGGCATGGCTTTAAACTTTTTCTTGGTAGGGGAGTGGGTGTGGCGCAACTCCATTGATTGCCGTTTTGTTTCAGGTTCGAAGTGATGAACCCATGTTTCATCGCCTGTAACAATCTTTGACAAGAAATTGTCACCCTCAGCCACATGATGAGCAAGCAATTCTGCACAGATGGTTGTCCTTTGCTCTTTATGGTGTTCGGTTAGACAACGAGGGACCCAGCGGGAACAAACCTTTGAATATCCCAACTGGTGAACAATTGTGACAACACTACCAACAGAGATGTCAAGTTGAGCACTGAGTTGTTTGATGGTGATCCGTCGATCATCTCGAACGAGTGTGTTCGCACGCTCTGCCATTGCAGGAGTCACAGCTGTGCACGGCCGGCCCGCACGCGGGAGATCAGACAGTCTTGCTTGACCTTGCGGCGATGATGACACACGCTTTGCCCAACGACTCACTGTGCTTTTGTCCACTGCCAGATCACCGTAGACATTCTGCAAGCACCTATGAATATCTGAGATGCCCTGGCTCTCCGCCAAAAGAAACTCGATCACTGCCCGTTGTTTGCAACGCACATCCGTTACAGACGCCATTTTAACAGCTCCGTACAGCGCTGCCACCTGTCGGAAGTCAATGAAACTATACCAGACAAAGCGGGAATGTTTGAAAATATTCCACAAGAAATTTCCGGTTTTTTCAACCAAAATTGGCCGAGAAAAAAAATGTGTTGCATTACTTATTGAACTGCCCTCGTAGTTCCATCGAGCAGTTTCACTGTGTCCATTCTGATTGTTTCTTGCACTATTTCTCCTATATTCAGTTTCTTCCTTTAACTTGTAATGCATAGATTGTTCTAGAATGTTTTGCATGAAATCTGTAACATTACCCAGTCCCAAACTGCCATTTTACTTAATATGATAACACAAATTTTGAAGCTGTTTGTCACTGGTAATGAGGACTCTAATCTTTGTCTTCTGTTATCCCTTTTTCCTTTCTTTCTAATTCTGAAAAGGGACAAGAAAGACAGGGATGATACTCAGTTGAGCTGCCACTTACTGACACTGACACTTCTAGTAACTGATGTAGATTTAGAGAGAACTTACAGACCTGAATGAAAATATGTTACAAAGAGTGAATTTCCTCCTGAAATCATTATCATTAGTTGAAACTTGGACATTATCCTTTAATAAGCTTCATAAATATTAAAGCAAAATGCAACAAAAAGATGATGGGTAAATCAACTTGTAAGCTTTTAGCTTATCTCCATAGATCATTCACTTTGTTATGTTAAGCACTTTTTTTGCATGAATGAACAACTATGACACTTTTAGGCATCTAGTGCATCATCTGTTTTTTTTTTATCCCTTCAAGGCTTGTGTACATGGGCGTCTCATGTCAAAATGTATAATTCTGATCCATTAATTAACACTTAAAATAGTGCATTGCCTTGAGAGTGGAGTCCAAACTTAGTGCATAATCATATTTCAGTGGATGCAGACAACAGAAATTAGAGTAATTTGTCCTGCCAAATAGGCCTAAAAGAGTCAATGGTTGAGACATGATGATAAAAATAATGAAATAATAATAATAACAGTAGTAATATTAATATTATTCTACATTGAGTGATACAATGTCCTTTCTTTAATTCTTCATTCATAACAAGTGAATATACATAATGGTATTTTTTTCTTAAGGAAAAAGCAGTAAACAGCAATATGACTTGTTTATAACTAATTTAATTATACAAGGTGTAACAAAAGTACAGCACAATTCGCAGAACACATTCCTCACATGGAGGTGATGAAATATGTTACATGAACAAGGGTCAGATTAAGGGATCTGACATGCCACGCTCCGATCCATAGAATGCCAGTTTTCTTTCTCCCGATAATGACATCCTCTTAAGTAGTCCCCGCCCAGAGATGGGAATGGGGAACTATTTTACCTCTGGAATATTTTACCCAAGAGGATGCCATCATCATTTAACCATACAGTAAAGCTGCATGCCCTCGGGAAAAATTACTGCTGTAGTTTCCCCTTGCTTTCAGCTGTTCGCAGTACCAGCACAGCAAGGCTGTTTTGGTTACTGTTACAAGGCCAGATCAGTCAATCATCCAGACTGTTGCCCCTGCAACTACTGAAAAGGCTGCTGCCCCTCTTCAGGAACCACACATTTTTCTGGCTTCTCAACAGATGCCCCTCTGTTGTTGTTGCACCTATGGTACGGCCATCTGTATCACTGAGGCACGCAAGCCTCCCCACCAACAGCACGGTCCATGGTTCATGGGAGGGGGTAGAGTTTTGTCAGGAGAGCCAGTCCTCACAAAACTCTACCATCTGGTGAGCAAGATGTATGAGACAGGCGAAATACCCTCAGACTTCAAGAAGAATATAATAATTCCAATCCCAAAGAAAGCAGGTGTTGACAGACGTGAAAATTACCGAACTATCAGTTTAATAAGTCACAGCGGCAAAATACTAACACGAATTTTTTACAGGTGAACGGAAAAACTGGTAGAAGCTGACCTTGGGGAAGGTCAGTTTGGATTCTGTAGAAATGTTGGAACACTTGAGGCAATACTGACCTTATGACATATTTTAGGAGAAAGGTTAAGGAAAGGCAAACCTACATTTCTAGCATTTGTAGACTTAGAGAAAGCGTTTGACAATGTTGACTGGAATACTCTCTTTCAAATTCTAAAGGTGGTAGGGGTAAAATACAGGGAGCGAAAGGCTATTTACAATTTGTAGAGAAACCAGATCACAGTTATAAGAGTCGAGGGGCATAAAAGGGAAGTAGTGGTTGGGAAGGGAGTGAGACAGGGTTGTAGCCTCTCCCCAATGTTATTCAATCTGTATATTGAGCAATCAGTAAAGGAAACAAAAGAAAAATTCAGAGTAGGCATTAAAATCCATGAAGAAGAAAAAAACTTTGAGGTTTGCCAATGGCATTGTAATTCTGTCAGAGACAGCAAAGGACTTGGAAGAGCAGTTAAACGGAATGGACAGTGTCTTTAAAGGAGGATATAAGATGAACATCAACAAAAGCAAAACGAGGATAATGGAATATAGTCGAATTAAGTCAGGTGATGCTGAGGGAATTAGATTAGGAAATGAGACACTTACAATAATAAAAGAGTTTTCCTATTTGGGGAGCAAAATAACTGATGTTGGTCAAAATAGAGAGGATATAAAATTTAGACTGGCAATGGCAAGGAAAGCGTTTCTGAAGAAGAGAAATTTGTTAACATCAAGTATAGATTTAAGTGTCAGGAAGTCGTTTCTGTATGGAGTGTAGCCATGTATGGAAGTGAAACATGGACGATAAATAGTTTGGACAACAAGAGAATAGAAGCTTTTGAAATGTGGTGCTACAGAAGAATGCTGAAGATTAGACGGGTTGATCAACAACTACTGGGGAGGTATCGAATAGAATTGGGGAGAAGAGGAGTTTGTGGCACAACTTGACAAGAAGAAGTGACTGGTTGGTAGGACATGTTCTGAGGCATCAAGGGGTCACAAATTTAGCATTGTAGGGCAGCGTGGGGGGGTAAAAATCATAGAGGGAGACACTAACCAGATTCAGAAGGATGTAGGTTGCAGTAAGCACTGGGAGATGAAGAAGCTTGCACAGGATAGAGTAGCATGGAGAGCTGCATCAAACCAGTCTCAGAACTGAAGACCACAACAACAACATGAACAAGGGTCTTGAAATGATTTGTTTCCATGTTACAAATCATTTCCTCCAACTCATTAATCATGGGAAACAAACACGAACAGAATCCATGACCATACCACATGCAACTGTTTCTAATAGGAGATGTTCAATATTCCCTCTGTGGGCACTGATACATGCATCAGCACACCGTTATAGTGGATCTTGGATGAGCTGATGTATCCCTAGCATAGTGCATACCAGTATGGTTTTGCAGCCTCCCATAATATGGGCATGGAACTCTGAACATCTTGTACTGGGGTTCCATACACAAGAGCTTTCAAATGACTCTCAAACAAAAGACCAGTGGGTTTAGGTCTGGAAAGCATAGAGGCCAGGCAATTGGTTCACCTCTATCAATCTGTCACCGAATCTGTTATTTAGAAGCCAACAGGCATTAACACTAAAATGAGAATGTGCTCATTGTGCATGAAGTACATGTTTTGTCGCAAATAGGCACATCTGCTAACAGATCAGGTAGAACATTCTTATGAAATTATGATAACTTTGTCCACTGAGTCTCGGTGGAAGAAAGTGATGCGCTACCACTCACAATGGTAGCTCAAACATGGACTATTGACAGAATATCTTTGTTGATGACTCGTTTCAACAGTTGTGAGATTGACATCTGCCCATACATGCCGATTGTGAAAATTTACAGTCTGGTCTCGCTGAAATGACGCCGTTGTACTAAAATTAGGGTTGACATTTTACTGAATAACTATTTGCAGAAGAGTATCTGTGCAGGAATATCAGCTGCTGATAGTGCCTGCACACACCGTAAATAGTATGGATACAACTGGTCCTCATGTCGAAACCTTTTTCACTAAATTAATACAAGTGTTGGATGTGGAGATTTAAATATCAATATGCTGAAAATGGGTTAAGTCAGCACCAGGTTCTTGAATATCTTGTACAGTTATGGTATCTCACAACAGGTGACAAATGCCACAAGAGTAACCCAACACTCATCTTCAGTAATTGACCATATTCTAACAGATATTAACCGCAAATGCTGTGAAGTAACTGTTAAAAACCTTGGGATATCAGACCACTTTGGTCAAAGTGCAAAACTTAAAATATCTACAAAGTTACAAGCAAAAGTGCTTAGCTACAGGAGGGTTTTTTCTAAATCAAAAAGGTATGAATTTGCAACACAGATGACTGGCCAGATATGGTCAGAAGTATATTCAGGAACACATGTAAATGAAAAATTTAACAAATTCATGACTATATTCAAGTTAAAATTTGAGGAAACATTTCCTAAAGTAGTACTTTCTGTTAGGGGATCTAGTAGGAAGACTTGGGTAACAAAAGGTATCAGAAAATCCTCTGAAACACTCAAATATCTGAGATCTATCAAAAATGATAAGAGTGACCCAGCCTTCTTACAGTTTTTTCTCGGATATAAGAGGAAATACAGAAAACTGTTGCAGGAAGCAAAGAGAATCCAAAATGAAAAGACCATACACAACTCAAACAATAAAAGCGGAGCCATTTGGAATATAGTAAAACAAGAAACTGGTAACTCAAAATCAAAGCAGATGGACATAAAAATTAGAAATAAAAGTAATTTAATAGATAAATCTAAGGGCCTGGCAAACTTTATAAACAACTACTTTAGTAATATAGCAATAAAACTGCCAGAAAAGCTTCGTAAAACACAACACACAATGGCAAAGAACTATGTATCTCACACAATACTACTACTACCCACCAATGGAGATGAAATCAGTAGCATTGTACATAAATTCAAGAGTAAATCATCCACGGGTCTAGATGAAGTTCCAATGTGTATACTAAAAGAGTGCATTAGCAGCATAAAAGAACCCTTAGCAGACATTATAAATGAGTCATTCTCATCAGGTTGCTTCCCTAATTATCTAAAGCACACAAAAATTCTTCCCATACACAAAAGGTGATACAGAAAATATAGAGAATTACAGACCAGTTTCATTGTTGTCTTCTTTTTCAAAAATAATGGAAACTATTATGAAAAACAGACTTACGGACTACTTAAATAAATACCAACTCCTATGCAAAGAACAGTTTGGTTTCAGGACTGGAAAGGGAACAGAAGCAGCTATAGATAAATTTACAAGAGTAGTTCTGGAAGCCCTAGATAAAGGAGAACAAGTAACAGGCATTTTCCTAAATCACAGCATAGCATTTGATACAGTTGACCATGAAATACTACTAGGTAAACTTGAAGCACTAGGGATCAGGTGGTTGTAAATAAATGGTTTCGATCTTACCTTGCAGACAAAATGCAAAGGGTGTAGATATCTTAGATTTCAAGTAGCTCAAATTATTTAGTGAACCATCTTTCAGACGAAGAATATTTGAACATTGGAGTACCTCAAGGGAGTGTGTTAGGCCCAATACTACTTCTTATTTATAGTAATTACTTCCCACAGTGGGTAACACAAGGAGAAACAGTGTTGTTGGCTGATGACAGCAATATAATAATTACAGACAGGACACCAGAAATGTTAAATGTAAAAGCTGAAAAGGCACTTATGGAAGTTCACAACTGGTCAAGTAACAACAAAGTAACCCTTAATATGTAGAAGACTAATAACAAACTTCTATATAACGAAAAAACCGAATATGGCAAAATTTAAAGTTCAAAATGAAACTGTAGAGTGTGCAGCCAGCACAAAATTTTTGGATATGTATGTTGATCAACAATTAAAATGGGATGAACATATTAGGATGACTGGGAAGAAAAATAGCACAGCATGCTATGCCTTACGAATATTAGTTCATGCCAGAGAATGACATACTTTGCACACATACTGTTATAACGTCAAGTTGAACACACATATTCAGAACGACAACACATATAAGTCACAGAGTAAGTTGACAAGCAACACATGTGCACACGTTAACATTCGAATGAGCACTGAGTCCCAGTCTAGCGGCCGCTGCTCAGCTGGCCGCTTAGGTGGTGCAGCTGCTGCATGGCTGGCAGACAGCGCCGCACGTAGAGGATGCGCGTAATTGCGCGGCGGGGCTTTGAATCATCGGCGAGTCCCAACACTTTTCCCCCCTTTGAAATTGTTGCACTGGTCCTGATGGAGGTGTCCTGGAGATGGCTAACGTCCATAGGCGTTGTTTGACTCGTCGTGAAGTCTCGAGGAGGAGGCTTCCCGTACAGATGGAAGTGTCCCCCATGATAACGGGTCGAGATGACAGGAGACGTAGGGGTCGAATCTGCTGGGGCCCCATGCACCAACCTGCCAGTCGTGGCAAGTCCAGTTGATATAACAGGAGACATGGGCGATGTGTCTGTGTCCGTTGGAGGAGGAGGAGGAGGAGGAGGGGGAGGGGGAGGAGGATGAGGAGGAGGCGAGTAGATTGGCTCTGACAGAGGATGGTCATCCGGTTCCTGCATGGGCACGTCTCCTGGTGGCGTCCGTTCTTGTGCTGGCATCGTGATGACAGAGGGCTGCGTTGTGAGTATTGAGAGATGCCAAGATCCCGAGCATCAGGTAGAGCCGAAGGTGGTGTAGTGGCATTCGGAACAGGCATTGCCGGCACACGAGGCTGAAGCTGGTCCGAATTGCGCACTGCAACACCCGTGTCTGTCTGGATTTCATACAGGCATCGGTCACGGTGTCGTAAGATGCGGCCCGGGCTCCATTATGGCCGCCTGCCATATCCCTGTACCCAGACGAGGTCGTCAGCGGTGAACCGGCCAAGAGAAGGCACCCGCGGCCGTGAGGTGGGAAGCCGCAGAAGATGAAGTAGCGTGCGGGGCTGTCGGCCATGTAAGAGCTCCGTTGGGCTGTGATTGCCCATGGGGGTGAAACGGTAAGACGCCAGGAACTGGAGAAGCTCCTCATCAGCAGCAGAAGAAGCCAGAAGTTTCCGCATCTGAGCCTTAAATGTGCGGACCAGTCGTTCAGCCTCACCGTTTGATTGTGGATGGAATGGCAGGGCCATGACATGCATAATGCCGTGACGAGCACAAAAATCCGCAAATTCGGAAGAGGCAAATTGCGGACCATTATCAGTAACAAGAGTAGAGGGGAGGCCTTCCAAAGAAAAAATGCGGGCGAGAGCACTTGTGGTTGCCGCGGTGGTACGCGACATGCAACGGACAATGAAAGGAAAGAGAGTAGGCGTCAATTACAACGAGCCAGTAAGTACCTAAAAAGGGTCCCACAAAGTCAGCACGAATGCACTCCCAGGGCTTCTCAGGCGAAGGCCACGGTGACAAAGATGACTTCGGGGCAGCGGCCTGTGACGCACAAGGGCCGCAGGCGGCGACCATGTGTGCGATTTCAGAGTCGATGCCAGGCCAGTACACATGACGGCGCGCCAGAGACATACCCCAGTGCCCTTGGCGAAGGAGGTGCAAGACCGAAGCACGCAAAGACGCAGGCACCACAACAGGCGGCGAAGCATTGTCAGTGGAAAGGAGGATAACACCATCCCTAGCCGTGAGGCGGTAGCGCAAAGCGTAGTAGTTCCGCAACGGATCAGAAGTCTTAGCGGACGGGCGATCTGGCCAATCCTTCTGAATACAGCGTAAAACCCGGGAGAGGGTAGGGTCAGAACCCGTAGCAGCCGCCAGCCTGCCCCAGTGATGAGGAACCCGTCCACAACCCACTGCTTGGCAACATCCAGGTGGAAACACAAAAGTTTGCCCCTATCGAATGCCTGATCAGGACCCATGGGAAGGCGAGACAGAGCATCAGCATTTGCATGTTGAGCTGTTGGCCGGAAATGAATCTCATAATTGAAACGAGACAAGTAAAGAGCCCAACGCTGGAGGCAGTGTGCAGCCTTGTCGGAAAGTGACGTTGATGGATGAAGCAAGGAAACAAGTGGTTTGTGATCCGTAACAAGATGAAATTTTGAGCCACAGAGAAAAACACCAAACTTATGAAGAGCATAAATAATGGCCAAAGCTTCTTTTTCAATTTGAGAATACTTTTGTTGGGCATCCGTGAGCGTTTTGGAGGCATAAGCAATGGGTTGTTCCGAACCGTCAGAAAAACTGCGCGCAAGGACTGCACCGACCCCGTATTGAGAGGCGTCTGTGGCAAGAACAAGATGTTGGCCAGGTTGATAAGTAGCCAGGCACGGGGCCTGTTTCAGCATAGTCTTCAATTTCTGAAAAGCCGCATCGCATGACGCGGACCAGTGAAAAGGCACGTTTTTATGCAACAGGCGATGCAACGGCTGAGCCACCGAATCCGCAAATGGTAAAAACCTGTGATAGTATGCTATTTTCCCCAAGAAGGCCTGCAGTTCCTTAACAGATGTAGGGTGAGGAAGGGCATCGATCTCAGCGACAGTTTGCTGAAGCGGACGAATACCATCCCAAGAGAGTTGAAACCCCAAGTACGTGATAGATGCCTGAAAAAATTGTGATTTCTGAAGATTACACTTAAGACTGACAGTCTGTAAGACATGAACAAGTGTGCGGAGATTTTGAAGATGTTCTTCAGTGGTGGGGCCAGTGACAACAATGTCGTCCATGTAATTGATACACCCAGGGACAGGGAGCAATAATTGTTCCAAGAATCGCTGAAAGAGAGCAAGGGCGCTAGCAACCCCGAAAGGCAAGCGTTGGTATTGATAGAGGCTGAAAGGCGTGTTAAGGACCAGAAACTGCTGGGAAGCAGCGTCGAGAGGAAGTTGATGATAAGCTTCTAAAAGGTCAGTTTTAGAAAAATACTGGCCTCCAGCAAGTTTAGTGAACAGTTCTTCAGGTCGGGGCATAGGGTAAGTGTCGATGAGGCATTGAGCATTTACAGTGGCTTTGAAATCGCCACAGAGACGAATATCACCATTTGGCGTAGCAACGACAACGACAGGAGAGGACCACTCACTGGAAGTGACAGGAAGCAAACTTAGGCCGAGCAGTGGGTTTGAGCGTGATATGAGCTTCAAAGTCGTTTGCATGGCCTAACCCAGGAGAAAAAAGGGACGAAAATGTCGTCGACAAGGTATCCAATTCAGCATAAGGAATAGCATCAGAGACGATATTGACAGAGTCATCTATGGAGAACCCAAAAACACGAAAGGCATCGAAACCAAAAAGATTCTCTGCGTTACTCTGGTCGACCACAAATATGGGAACAGTGGAACGACGGATTTGTAAGATACCTCAGCATTAAATTGTCCCAAGAGAGAAATCTTCTGCTTATTGTACGTCCGTAATTGCCGAGTGACAGGTGACAGGAGGGGAGAACCCAATTGAAGATACGTCTGAGAATTAATTATAGTGGCAGCAGAACCGGTATCCACCTGCATGCGAACATCTCGACCAAGGATTTGGACATTGAGGAATTGTTGTTGTTGTTGTTGTGGTCTTCAGTCCTGAGACTGGTTTGATGCAGCTCTCCATGCTACTCTATCCTGTGCAAGCTTCTTCATCTCCCAGTACCTACTGCAACCTACATCCTTCTGAATCTGCTTAATGTATTCATCTCTTGGTCTCCCCCTACGATTTTTACCCTCCACGCTGCCCTCCAATACTAAATTGGTGATCCCTTGATGCCTCAGAACATGTCCTACCAACCGATCCCTTCTTCTGGTCAAGTTGTGCCACAAACTTCTCTTCTCCCCAATCCTACTCAATACTTCCTCATTAGTTATGTGATCTACCCATCTAATCTTCAGCATTCTTCTGTAGCACCACATTTCGAAAGCTTCTATTCTCTTCTTGTCCAAACTATTTACCGTCCATGTTTCACTTCCATACATGGCTACACTCCATACAAATACTTTCAGAAATGACTTCCTGACACTTAAATCTATACTCGATGTTGACAAATTTCTCTTCTTCAGAAACGCCTTCCTTGCCATTGCCAGTCTACACTTTGCTTGCTCACCTTTTACTTTCCCCTCCTTGGGGAAGTGTGTGGAGGAGTTCATAGCCTGTTGGGTTTTACTCCACAATGTGTGTTGTGAGTGTGTGATTGTCTTTGACTGTTTTGGCTGTCTGTGTATTGTGGTGGTGTTCTGGTAGTGTCTAGTACTTGGCAAGATGTTGGGTATTTTAAGGATTGGTATTAGGATTTGGAGATTTTTGGGATTTTTCTTCTTAGTAGTCGAAGATCGTCATGGGGCATTTGTGGTTATCACGGGACATGTCATACCAGGAGTGAATGAGATTCTTTCCATATCTGGAAGATCTCTTGTAGAAAGCCCTTGCCAGATCTTGGAATCTTTCTTTGAGGAGTGGGATTTCGGAAGCGGCGTGCAGATTGATTGTGAGGAATCCCATGGGTAGGTGCAGTGCCCTCCTGAGGGCTCAGTTTTGCAGCCTCTGGACATTGTCCAGGTTCTCCTTTGCCACATATCCCCAGACAGGGCACACATACTACATTACTGGACGTATAAGGGCCTGATAGATGTTTAGTCCTACAGAACAGGGAAGGGAGCTGGTTGTGTTGAGGACTGGGTATAGGATGGACATTCTGGCGCAGACCTTCATGTGGAACTCATCTATATGGGGTTTCCACGTTCGTCTTTAGTTCAACGCTACACCAAGAAACTTGGCGGATCTGCACCAGGGGAGTCAGGACCCATGTAGGTGCAGGTGAGGGAGGAGGGGCATTGAGGGGGTCCACGTCTCCCAAGTCTCCGGGTGATCAGCATAGCCTGTGTCTTTTCAGGATTGATGGTGATACGCCAGGAACAGGCCAAGGTTCCTGTTTTATCTAAAACCCTTTGTAGATTATGAATGACCAGGTCCCTCTTCGCATTACGAGTGTGAAACGAGTGTCGTCAGCAAACTGTGCGGTGAGTACCAGGTGGGCCATGCGAGTGTCCGCAGTGTACAGACTGTACAATATGGGCCCCATGACTGATCTGTGTGGCACCTCAGCACGAATACACCTTTTGGTGGAGGTGGCTGTTTCTACCTTGACAGAGAAGGTTCTATTCGTGAGACAGCTTTGAATTAACATGACTGTGCTCCCAGGAAAACCTTGTGTGTGTAACTTGTACAGTAGCCCTTTTTGCCATACTGAGTCGAAGGTTTTGGCTACATCAAGTAGCACTATCCCGCAGTAGCCTCTGGGATTGAAGCCCTCTGTGGCTGCTTCCACCAGTCTCATGATCTGTTGTGGGGAAGAGTGCTTCTGTTGGAATCCGAATTGGAAATCCAGCAAAAGTCGCTCTTTGGTGATGTAGTCTTGTATGGGAATAAGCAGGTACTCATAGATATTGCTGAGAGTTGGCAAGAGGCTAATCAGCCTGTAGTGCTGAGGGAATAAAGTGTCTTTCCCTGGTTTCTGTATCGCGACCACTTCCGCTTGTTTCCAGTAAGCTGGGAACTCGAGGGTACGAATAATCTCATTGAAGACGTTCACGAGGTGTTCGATAGCCGAGGGTGGGAGGTTTTAAACGAGCTGGTTGGTGACATTGTCGTGCCCTCGTGCCTTTTTTGTAGGGAGGGATTTGGGCTAGTAAATGTTACGGGAGTTGTACTTGCGGGGGCGGGCCATCCCTTTGTGGGGGAGTGCCATCTTCCCCTCCCTGCAAGATGTTTCCTGTTAGGTCTTGTAGCGCTTGTTCTACTGTTTCGGCAGTAGGTGGCAGAGGGCGAGCGATATCAGAGGTGACAGTTTCTCGGTATTGCTCCCAGTCTGTACGTTTGTAGGACATCTGGTACCGTGGGAGTGTTACCCATTCTCCCACATCAACCTCTAGAATCACTGGGTTGTGATCGGAGGACATTCTGTTGATTGTCCTTGCGGCCACAAACCCCACGATCCTTCTAGTGAGGGCTATGTCTAACATGTCGGGCCTACCTCCATTTTTTGGGAAATGTGTGGGATCGAATGTTTCGAAGTGGTGGTCACGTGCTAGTCGTTGCAGTTTGGCGCCAGCTCTGGAGGCTACTCTAGAGTTCCAATGGGGTTGTTTGGCATTGAAGTCACCCCCTATTATGAGTTTGTCTTCAATTTGCCCTAGAGCAGCTATGTCACCATTGTCTATCTCGTCTTGTGAGGGTCAGTACATTGCAATGATTGTTAGGGAACCAGTGGAAGTGGTTACTTCCACGGCCACTGCTTCGATTTTATTGGTAGCTGGTATGAATACTTAGTGGTGGGGGATCCCTCTTTTTATGTATACGGCCACTCCTCCAGCTTGGATTGGCCTATTTTTACGCTAGCTGACATAGTTGGGAACTATTGCTTTTATTCCCAGTTTTAGATGGGTTTCCCCCATCACGCGTATGTCGATGGAGAACTCCTTCATGAGTTCTCTGATCTCTTGATTAACAGTGTCGTCTGCATTAAAGACGCACATTGTCAGGCCTTGGATATTTGGTCGTCTATCCATGATGGGGTTTTGTAACTACTGAGGAAGTCGCAGAGGGAAGCGACTGCTGGACTGCTGTGTGAAGGGCAACGAGGATCTGAGTGTTCTGCTTCTGGGCCTCCCTGAAACCCTTCATCATTTCCATGACGAGATTCATGGTATGGACTGTTGTGGCTTGGCAAGACAGCCAAGCCACTATGAGGAAGCCGAAAGGCACGCGTTTAAGCTCACGCAGGCTGGCGTGAGGTCTGGAACAGCTAAAGTAATTGAGACTAGCAAATAAAGTACAAAGCTGCTGGAATACTTAACTTTAATCCATAATTGGTGAACATAGCTCTTGATGGTACATGTTTTACAGCATCAATAGTAACTGGTAATGGCGCCTTGCTAGGTCGTAGCAAATGACGTAGCTGAAGGTTATGCTAACTATCGTCTCGGCAAATGAGAGCGTAATTTGTCAGTGAACCATTGCTAGCAAAGTCGGCTGTACAACTGGGGCGAGTGCTAGGAAATCTCTCTAGACCTGCCGTGTGGCGGCGCTCGGTCTGCAATCACTGATAGTGGCGACACGCGGATCCGACGTATACTACCGGACCGCGGCCGGTTTAAAGGCTACCACCTAGCAAGTGTGGTGTCTGGCGGTGACACCACATGGACAATAATGCCTAACAACTGATCTGAGGGGGTGTAGTGAGTGTGGGGTTCCCTAGAGCTTCCTCTGTCTTGGTGGACCTAGTCGTTATTGTGTTTTTCCCGGTGTTGTTCTTGTGTGTGTGTCTGGTGTTGTGGTGACAGGGCTTGAGTCGATATCTCGACGTTTCCGTGGCTCTTTGGTGGAGAGATCACTTCTGCATATGTTGCCCTTGGAGTGTCAGGCCTTGGTTAAGTTTTGTCTATGTGTGTTGTCCTGTTTTGTCTCTCTGTGTGGTTTGATGGGGTGGCAGTGTTCAAATGGCTCTGAGCACTATGCGACTTAACTTCTGAGGTCATCAGTCGCCTAGAACTTAGAACTAATTAAACCTAACTATCCTAAGGACATCACACACATCCATGCCCGAGGCAGGATTCGAACCTGCGACCGTAGTGGTCGCTCGGCTCCAGACTGTAGCATCTAGAACCGCACGGCCACTACGGCCAGCGGGTGGCAGTGTCTTGCTTTCGTGTGTGGGGGGCGGCCTTCGCACCCTTTGCCTTCTGTGTGTGTTTTTCGTGGACCTTGCAGGCTTGGTACCATGCCGTGGGGTTTTTCCCACACAACGCGCACCTTATCTGCGGGTCCATGTGTTTTATTGTGCAAGTCTTGGTGTCGTGGGGTTCGGCGCACTTTCTACAGCGCACGGGCATCCGGCAGTGGGCAACTATGTGATCCAGTCCCTGACACCTGAAGCATTGCACCACCTTGTTCTTGCGGCGGAGCGGCTCGGTGGTGACTAGGACTTCCAGAACAGCTTTGATCTCGCACCTGTTCTGCGGTATGTACGGCAGAGTGACTTGAAGTAATGTCCACTTACTCTCTGCCCCATTGTTGCCCATCTGCTCGACGGTTTTGACAACAAATCCCTGGGCAGTCAGATCTGTTTTGACTGCCTGTGCCGAGAGCCGTCTGGGGAGGTGCCTAATGACGATGTTTCTGTTTCTTGTCTTGGTGGTGCGGAACGCGTAATGCGGTAAATTTTTGTCTGTGAGGGCCTTTTTAATGGTGTTGTAGTCTTCTATGTTGTGTAGAGTGATCTTTATTTTGTCCCCCCCTGATGGTTGCAACCACGAGTATGCTTTCTGAGTGGTCGTTCTCCCAGTTCCCTTGGTTTCTGACTGGGTGAAAACTGTTCGAGTTGCGGCCAATTGACAGTTGCAACCAGTTTCAACTGATTCGAAGAAATTCTTCTGACTAGCTCCAAAGCCTATCGAAAGCCTGCCCAAAGAGTTCAGCACCCGCATGTGCAGAGTAGAGGCGGCCCAAACGATTATTACGGTAGAGTTATTTTTTTATATCCGCTATTTTTAATGGTTATAAATAACTGTCAGTTATTTTTCACTACTGAATACTCCAGACGGGGTTACAATTCAATAACGAAGTAGGTGGAATCCATCAGTTTAGTTATCATTATAACTGCGAGTAGGTGGCAGGAATGTCGTATGAATCGAACCATAACCTAATCTAATTAACTATCCGGTACATTTCTACTGGTGTTTCGTATTATATGTACTATGTAGGTTATCAGTCGCTATTAGAAAAAATACGTTTGGAAAACTGCTCGATTTCTTCAGCTTGTGTGAGGGTCTTAATTTTTTGGTGGGAGAACGAGTAAATTACATTTCTCCAAGCCTTCAGTTCGTTGTATATTTTTTACGTTTGGCATTATTGTATGCAGAATTCCAGTGAGTGATTGGTTGTGTCGACCTCGTAAGGGTAACAGATTTAACCCTTTACTGACCTTCCCCCTTGTTTGTTTTCGCTGTAAGTTCAGTGGTAATAACCCGCGTTTCCAATTCTAACTCGTGCTGTCATCTCTGTTACAGTATGTTAACTACATGTAGATTGTCAACAGGTGTGCGAAAGCGGTTGTTTTTCTACCTTGTTAGTCAATCAATGCAGAAGCGTAGTTCCCACGTGAAAATGAGCCACTCTGTTTCGACCGCTACAGCGTTCTTTGTATAGTGTGCTTTCCTTTTGCGTGTGAAGTGATTTGTGTTGTATCTACTTTTATATTTACGAGGGAGATAGTATTCGTGTATATTTGCTGGATTTGACTGAAAATTACGTAAATATTACAAGGTACGCTGGTGGGAACTATTTTTCCCACTGAACTTGTGTGAAGCGCAATGCATATGGCTGCGCAATCGGCATCGTAGTTATTGTTTGTTTCTTATTGGTTAGAATGCCTGGACTGACGCCAGAAGAGATTTTCAGAATTTTGTACGCTTTACCAGAAGATGTAGAAGATTCAGATATCGATGCTGACTCTGATGATGATTTTGAGTCACCAAATACTTCACAGATTTTGAACGAAAATAGTGATAACATTATTGTTTCAAATGAAGACAACTGTTTCAATTTGACAATAGACACTAGTGAAATTGGAAACATGTCTCCTTGTCAGGCAAGTGTATCTTATTCAACCCCCGAAACAGCTGTTGCAACATTTTCTTCTACTGATAAAATGTGGAATGAGAATATTTCTTACTTTGAAAATCTTCCACCGAAATAGAAGAAAGCGCAGAAAATATTGCAAATTTCTCGAAGTCTTATAAAGAAATTAAATATTTCGAGTGTATATTTACAGAAGAGCTGTTGCTTCATATTTGCAATCAGACGAACTTATATACAGGGCAGGAAAGGTATCTTCCAACTGACAGGACATTACTATTCCTGAGGTAAAAGCTTTTTTGGGAATGCTTATTTTGATGAGTGTTCATCAGCTTCCACAACTCGGAAATTATTAGAGCATGATCCTATTCTTGGAGTAACTGCTATCTCATCAGTCATGACAAAGCTTCGATACAAAAAATTGTTGAGAACCTGCATTGCAATGACAACAGCACGTGTGTCAAAAAATAAAAACCAGGTTATGACAAGTTACACAAAATTTGACCTGTCATCAGCGCAATATCAAATAAGCTTTGTAAAGTGTACAAACCATCTTCTGTTTTAGCAGTTGACGAATGTATGGTGGCCTTCAAAGGACAGTCAACACTCAAACAACATATGCCAGTGAAAGCAGTAAAGCGTGGATATAAAGTTCAGGGTGTATACGACCCGGGACAACTGGGAGATCCGGGAAAAACCCGAGAATTTTTTAGAATTCTGGGAATTGTTCATTGTTTTAGTTTTCTGTTAAATTTTTGTAATTTTGATTGGTAAGAACCTATACTCTAACAATGGATATTACTGTATGCCGCTACTGCAGAAAAACACTTCAAAAATAAAATATAAACAGGAGAAAAAAACGAAAATAACTTAAATTGCAGAGGAAATGCACCTTATACAACGACGACACACAGTGCTCATGCAAGCGTGTGCCAACAGCAAATTGTGTCAAAGGCTTTAGGAAGACTATGCAATGCTTCATAACAACAAATTACCTCCACTGTGCGTGAAGTCACAACTGTTTACATTAGATTCGTTTTAGCAGTTACGAGCGGGCTCATGCACAGGTGCAGTTGAGTAGTAGATTCTCCTGCATCTGGCTACAAGAATGTAGCTGTTGGCTGTGCAAGGAGTCGCAGCAAGCAGCTAGATGCTAACGGGAAAAGGGGGCGCCAAATTCATATTTTTGAGGGAAAAAAACATGTTTCACAAAGGGCCTAGCATCCAGTGCACGTTGGTCTATCAATTATTGGTATGATTTTGAAACGGATCCCTGTTGGTTTTTGAACAGTTTTGAACACATTTTAAGTTGATTTCTGAATGAATCATAAGTTGATTTTTGAATGCGTGCATAGGGTACGTGATGTCTCTGTCATGAGAATCCTCGTCGCATCTAGAAATAAACATTCCACAGGCAAAGGGGGACAGGGCTATATGAGCTGAGTGGAGTAAAGCCAAACGGATGAATGCCAATCGCTGTTTGATTATGTGTTTCGTTGGGTTTGCGAATGATCAGCATTGTTATAATTACTAGCGAAATCCATAGATTCAAAACACCAGAATGGAAATAAACGACTAACAGGAATAACAGGTGAGAAAGATTGCATATTATCGTCTTGGTGTATCCAAGAAAATGAAATTTTGATAGAAAACTTTTGGCCAGATCGCTACACTAGCAAGGAACAGTTGTCAGCCGCTAAGTTATATTCTGGAAGTAACGCGGAAAACGTGTTGTACGAACATGTAACAACGCCTAATCGTAGAAAAATCGCGGGATAACTAAACCTGTGATTCTGCCAGGTTTAGTGAAGTTAATCGGAGAACAAATTTTGACAAAGGCAGGAATAGCTACAGAATTGATGATGACAAGATTGTTTGTTAGAATGAGGAAGGAGAAGAAACAGGGACATCACACAAATTATGGAAGAATAAGACAATTCCAAATTTACATAAATGTTTCGTAATACTACTTTTCGATATCATGCTGGTGCAAATGAATGAAATGTGAAACTATTTCCTAACATAAAGCTTTTTGCTTGTAGTAGGCCTCATAGGCATTTGATATTGCTACTTTGTGAATTATATTCTGTTGTGTTATAAAACTGACCATTTGTGCCAAAACAGTCTCGTTTATTAGATGTATGTTACAAAATTGCTGCAATATTAGAAAGGCCTATTTTGTTTTATCTAGCAGACTGTGACAAAATAGACGTAATCAGATGGAGAAACCACACCAGTCGGGGGTATTATTCGTATTAACAGTTTTTTCAGTTTTAGATAACGACATTTCGATTTTTTATGTAGCAAAACGTTTGATGAACTTTGATGAGGTAACATATTCTTTCACAGAAAGGAAAGCATGCCATGAAAAGCTGTAGCAAGATTAGATAGAAAAAAATGCTAGGAGCTAATTGAAGAAATGTGTACGTTATTGCTTGGCTCTTGTCTTTATTGGTTTTATGTATCCTATATTTATTTTTATGTCATACAAAACAGCAAGTTGTTAGCTAATAGGCAATAAAGTGTGTAAATTCTCTGAAGAGTTCTTGTTCTCCCAATTACAAATAATCCCATTCGCTATTAATTGCGAGATTTTTTTTTTTTTTTAGAGGGGCAGGCTGTCAAACCAGCTGACTGGAGCAGGAGAGACATCACAGGACATAGGACCAAACAACATGTCTTACATTTCCTTGAACACATATGTTTTATGTTTCAGACTTTTCAGAAAATGTGAGTTACAAGACGAACATATTTTTGAAAATTCGATTTTATTTAGTATTGACCCAGTTAGCAAATATTTTAGGTCCGGGGCTGATGCACAGAGCAGTCTGAGACATAGTGGGTCGTCTCCACATGACCAGTGTTTCATTTAGTGATTTTGCCGTTTCTCCTTCGTTTACTCTCACGTGAAATGAAAAGAAAATGGATGTCTGAGGCTGGGCGCTATCAAGTGAACTAAAATACATTCACATAATTACGGAAGACTAAAATATGTTATTAGTTTCAGTTTTTATTTTATTTCCACCTTTCCTGACAGTGAAGTTATTTTTGCCTGTTTGCTAAAAAAATTTGACTTTTATTAACCTTTTCTGCAGAGGCAGTCAATGTATTTGAAACAAAATGTTTAATTCCACAGTACCAGTACTGGCTAGTTTCAACTGTTCGCTGCATTTCAAATGCACATTTTTATCTTCTAGCACATATGGCATTATGCCATAATAAACAATCAAACATGATGTAATACAGTACTGGTGCTCCAAGAAAATTTAAATCCCGAAAAACACTGAAAAACTTAATATCAGGTTGAGGTCTACTTCACTGGGAATCTGGACATACGAATGTGCACTTTAACTATGCACTTTAGATTTGCACATTTAAGTATGGTTCACGAAATTCTGATTCTGTTGGAGTATCCTCTGATGTCTTGTTTCTTTTATGACATAATTTATTATCTTTCAATGTTTTATGCATATGTACATACGGGCTTTCTACATCATGGTAACTGTGCAAGCGCGGTGTCGCCTGTTATCTGCGTTGTCAGGCAACTGCTGAAACGAACCTGTTTCTAACAAGTCGCGGGAAAATATTGTGAATCATGGTTTGAAAGGCGTTACTTTCAAAGTAAATATCCTTTTACCCAAGTTGAACTATGTGCAAGAATGTAGCATGAATTTCTTAAATCACAGAGCATTTGACTCTCACTTAAAATTCAACCCTTTGATGACGAGCCATTCAGGAGAATTTCGAACCCTGAAGATCAGACATTTATGTCACTATTAAAAATTGTACTGGCACATTTGTGTGATATATCTTAAAGTGTAACACGCGCAAAAAAGATCAACATTATATGCAAAAGCTTATTAACCTTAGACACCAATATTGTATGTGAATCCTTTGTTTTTCTTGTAGCAACACTATGTATACTAATTTAAATTATTAACTTTCCCTGTTTGTGTGTTCATACTACATAACAGTGATGTTGCTGTTGGCTGACTAAATCACGTGTCCCATGCTCTGAATATCCGCTGTCATTGGCTGGCGAGACCACATGACATGAGCTATAACTGGCTTACAGAAGCGCATCTCAATCTCGATTTCAATGATTCAGAAAGTAGCATGTGGTGTTTGGTGGAATTCCAATGTATACTTTCGTAATACGAAAATACGCAGTGATGGCTGGGTGTTGTGTGCTGTCCTTAGGTTAGTTAGGTTTAAGTAGTTCTAAGTTCTAGGGGACTTATGACCACAGCAGTTGAGTCCCATAGTGCTCAGAGCCAATACGCAGCGTACATGTTGTTGCACATCAAAGATATTTCCAAAACGTGTCTTTTTCCCTGAGTTTCGTTTTCTAAAGTGCCGGGATATTCAACGCCCATGTATAAAATCAAAACCATTCAAAGGATTGATAAGTTTTGCAGGGAAAATATGTCACTTAACACGGAAAAAGTGTTTTTCCACCTGGGAGAAAGTGTATTCTTAAGCGTGAAATCTGGGAAAAACTCATGATTTTTTTTCCTTGTCCACGTATACACTCTGAGTGTGGTGCTTAGCTGATGATAGTACTGGGTTCATCATAAATTTCGACATCTACACTGGAAAAAGAGATACAAACATTGCGTCTGAATTTACTTTGGGTGAAGAAATTGTGCTTACTCTAACCAAGGCAATGGCTGGCAGCAAAAGGCTGGTAGCATTTGACAATCATTTTACAACAGTACAAATAATGGAAGAGTTACAGTCTCATGGATTTATGCATCGTAACTGTTTGTTCAAACAGGAAGGATTTGCCTGATATGCTGAAAAAAAATTCTAGGCTTAGCAGGGGAGAATTCGAATTTTCTGTCAGGTCATGGTTGGAGCAGTGAAGAGGCAGGATAGTAAACGTGTTTGTATTCTATCAGATAACCACAATCCCAAACACATTACAACTGTTGTGAGAAGAAATAAAGATGGAAGCAGATGTGAAGTATTCTGCCTACTGGCTGTGGCGGAGTATAATAAAATAATGGGAGGAGAGGATAGATTTGATCAGTTGCTTGAATGGTATGCTATAGGACATCATTCATGGAAGTGGTGGCACAGACTGTTTTTCTTTCCTGTAGATTTGGCAGTTGTCAATTCCTACATTATGTGGAAGCTACAGAAGACAGAAGCAGACCATCTAACATTTAGATTGCACTTGGTAAGGCAGCTTATCTCTGGTTCTCGAGTCATAAGCAAAGAACAAGGCCCGTTCATTTTCAAACACGAAAAAGAGGCGTGTCTGGAGTACCAGATGAAGTTCGTCTAGAGAATGTTTGAACTCATTTGCCTAAAAAAGATACAACAAACACTAGATGCTGCCAATGTAGCACCAAGAACAAAGAAAAGAGAACAAAAATAATGTGTAGCAACTGTCATGTACCTTTGTGTGTAGCTCCATGCTTCCTTCTCTAAGTTCCATATTAGATCACCTTAGAGAACTCAAAGGACAATATGAACTAATACAAATATAATTGTAATATTTAACATGCTTTTTGTACTAAAAATAAAGGCTACACATGTTTTTAAATTAGCAACTGAATTTACTCCAGAGTTCCCACTAATTTTTTTATACTCAGAGGCTAAACTCTCACTTCCAAGATTTAAACTATGATTTTATGAATGGTTTCTTAGCCCAATAAAGTGTTCATAAAAAGTCTACAACTTCTGGAAATAATTTGGTCACCAAAGGGTTAAACGCCTCAGACGTCATTACGATTCCTTTTTTTACTCTGTTGATCTATTTCTTCTTTGGTTATCCAGATTGCGTGGGTCTGAATTAATAGTATGAATGTTGGGAATACGAATTATTTCCTGTCCTGAAGAATACTTTACCAGTCAATTCCATGTTTTGATTTTTTCCCCTTCTATCACACATATGAGGCAATAATAAACCCTTCCTCTGTAAATGCCACCTGCCTACTTTGACTTTTTTTCTTTTACAATTTAATATCATGACAGTTAACTGTCTGAATATATAACAGACTAATTCATGAACAAAACAGGCAAGCACTCAAAATGAAGGGCTAAGTTTTGCATATAACGGAACCTCAACATAACAATGAGAGAACCTGACGAAATTTTTTAGTTTTGGTTAACATAACAGAAAATGAACTGACCTGAGCTCTTTGAATATAAAAAAGCATATATTCTTCAGAAACATTCCTGTAGTATGCACATACTAGTAGGCACTAATATAAGTAAACCTATACTTTTATTTAAATACCGCTGGCAAAGAATCTGAGCTGGTTATTCTTGTAAGCATGTCTGTATTCATTTCAGATATCCAATAAATGGTTAACTTTCCATAGGTGCGTCTGACGTGCAAACATTCCATCATACAATTTTCCTGTATAAAACTACATAGAAAACGTTTCAAAGTCAATGGCCAAAAACTAATTAAAAAACCCATTTGCAATGGATGTGTGCAGATTGAGAAAACCCATTTTTTCTTAGTAAAGCTCAAACCTATGTTTCACCAACTTGCACAATTTTTTGTACTCAAGTTGATAACATACACTTTAATGAGATTGATCTGATACACCACCGGCACTTTTTCATCATATTCTGCCACTAAGCATTAGGTATGTGGTATATTTTGGGAAGATGATCAACTATTTTCCATTTTTAGATCGCCTACAATACTGAAATATTTCAGTAAGTGTAAAACCGCTAAAAATATTAACTTGCTGCATATGGTACAGATTACAATATTTCATTGTTTTCTGTGTATAAGACTTTTGCTAATGCCACTAGCTTAGTGGCAATAACAGAGAGAAAAACAAGTACACAAAACTGAAGTCAATACCCTCTAACGTAATCAAGGCCAGAAAAAGAGTGATACCTGTTGCAGAGCTACAAGAAATGGAGTAGAATCGCATTGAATTTTAAAATTTTCCCGGCGAACTGCTGTTCAAACAAATTTCGGGCTTGCAGCCGGTCGTCGTTCAATACTTCGCACGATATTTCAACTGGGCACCTGCCAGTCATCTTCAGGTGAGCCGTCGCAGACTGGCGAAAACGTCCTCCATTCTGCAATATATAGCACATGCGTCGAAAACTTGATACATGAACCACACTGCCCGCCGGCAGCACCCTCGCTGGTGGAATAGCAGAACTCAGTCACCCTCAGCGTTGCTGTTTGCCACGGGCGTCGACACACTCTGTCTCTTCGATTAGAGCAAATCGTGGATATGATGAGATTCCATGCACTGTCCAGCTTGTAGCCGCTGTCACGGTTTAACAGATTTTCCGCCAGTCGTATTTCTACGGATTCTTTAATAATGGAGTCTCACAGCAATGTCTTTCTGGGACTCCATTATTAAAGAATCCATAGAAATATGACTGGCGAAAAATCTGTTAAAAAGTGACTCGAGTCGCCCAATGTGGCGTCGACTGAAATAAAACTTGCACTCAATGACTGAACTTCCACGGACAGAACCATCCAGCCAACAATGCCACACACTCATTTATTTTCAACCGTTTTGTGTCGTTTTTTTTAGGTTAAACTACCGTAATAAGCCCGTAAATAGGAAATGCCTTTACGATCGCTCCCATCAGCCACAGTGCTGAGTGTCAACACAGTTTGCGCGTTTAGTACTACATTATGCACACACACACACACACACACACATACACACACACTGACAAATTTCACAAACGGTATGATTGATGATGTGTGTGTCTTATCTTCTGCATAATAGAGAAGACACAGTATCTTATAAACACAAAAGATGGCTACAGAGCAAGGCAAGCAGCACAACATACAAATACTAATGTAAATAATTGATCATGACGATGAGAAATTCTGGAAACGCGTCGTACAAAGCATGAAAAAATACCTGAATGGTGCAGTGTTTCATTATTTTAAGAATAAATGGCGGTCGTAGTCTTTCCAAAAGCATTAGTTATAGATGGAACTGAGTCAAGTATTTCTGCTTCCCACTTGTGGCTGGACCTTGTTGGAGAACCAGTGACACAGAATGTTAACTGAAGACGTTCGTAATTATTCGTGACACAACTTTTCTCATCAACACCCTGTTTTCATTTACATATTTTGATTATGTGCATAAGATAAAAAATTGGATCAGTTTGTCTCATCGATTTTTGCAACACAAATTTTGTGGCTGATCGACGATACTTTTTCAGATGATTAGTACAAATGTTAATAAACAACAAGGTAGTAAATGCCCAAGCACTACAAATGACAGGAATTATCTAATTTGAAGAAAATTTTTAATTGGTTAAGTTGGTAGGGAGCAACCGCAATGTGTCCACTGGTTAAGAATCTGGTGTCCAGCTTAATTTCACTAATATATGCTTAACAGCATAGCCTGTTAATTTCTACCTAT